>NW_024067736.1:300000-600000 GCF_009389715.1 Phoenix dactylifera | reverse complement strand
GCCACAGGAGACACATACCGATAGATCTAGAAGTAGCCAGCACTCCTAAGACACGGTAACCGTTCCAGTTGATGACCCTCCCTCCAGCTGCTTCCACTCTTTCCATCTCATCTGGCCTGTCAGGCTGTACAAGCAGAAAATTCTCACCAATATTATTTTAGCGTACCTATGTAAGCAGACACATTAAATGCACAAGCAACCAAAAGACATTGCAGACAAGTCTTAGAACCCAACAAGAAGCTTAGTTAAGAATCAAAATAGAGCATCCAGCATTGCATCACACGTGCCAGGAAATTCAGGAGCCTAATGAGAAACGGAGCTTGTGAATTTTCACACTGTTAAGCCACTGTGTCTACAAACTGCAAAAATTAATATCATGCATATTTTATGAAAGATGCATTTAATCAAATCCAAGATGACTCAGCATTAACAGGTGAGTAAAAAATTTCAGATCAATATTCAACAACCCATATGGTCTTGCAAGCAGCGATTGCCAATCTTAGATAGGAGTTGATGCATGCGTTCTACAATCTGAGGCAATTTCCCTTGCTGACGAGTTCTCAAATGTTAGCAAGTAGCAACTCTGCCAGTCATAAATCATGATTTCTTAGGATATAGTCCAACCAGACAGAACCGATGGAGCACACGTTCCACAAACTAGAATCAGTTAAGGGCGTAGCAAGTAGCAACTTTCCCAGTGATAAATCATGATTTCTTAGGACAATCAAACCAGGCAGAACTGACAGAGCATACATTTCACAAACTAGAATCAGTTAAGCATGTATTCTGATTTGCTCGCTAAATTGTAAGTTATAAAGAAAGGATCTATGATGATGGTTGAGGATGCAGTCTGACATGATAGTTGCTATTTATATATTACAAATGATTGCATGTCTATGCATAATGTGAGATTAATTGGTTTGTGGTTTTCAAATTAAGGAGGAAATGCCATTCATAAAAAGCCACCACTTGTGGAAGAATGTTGTCAAAAAAAGATGCTTGTCAACATCTGCCGAAATTTTATTGCGGAACATATGAAAGAAAAATTATAGCAACATCAAGAAAAAAAGATGTTCAATCTCAGTAAATGTTCAGCATCTCTTTAAGAAACTGGAAAATCATATTCATTGCTATCCATCTCCATGAACAATTGTCAACCACTGCATGACCTTTATCTCTGATATTCAATGCAACTAATAAAGGCCAATCATCGTGGATCCATGGACATTATAAATGAAGGCACTAACACATGCATTGTTACTAACAAGGTGTAGATGTGTACACAGGGTTGCAGAGGGATGCTGTTGGGTTTAATGCTCTCCTCTAAACCCATAACTTTCCTTAAATTTTTTGTTGGCACACAAGATGTCCAAGTACTTCAGTAGTTATCCAAGCTACCCATAAGGATTTATCCTTCCTACCCAATACATGTCTTCCTAAACAATTTAAGATATACTCCTAACAGTAATTCTTGGAAAAGATCATGATGACCTATCTACATTACACCAGATATCACAAGGCATTATACTAACTTTTAGTCAGTGTTTAGAAATCAGAAGTGAAGATGCAAGGAAAGAGAAGTTGACAGGGAGGATGAGGAAGGAGGAGGAGCCATTTGAAAACAATGATCCTAACAATAATTACAATGGGAATGACCTTGAAGCACTATCAACATTATATCCGATATAGCAAGGTTCCATACTAACTTCTTCTCGGGGTTTAGAATCAGAAGAGAAGTCAGATGCAAGGAACGTGCGGTTGAAAGGGAGGATAGGGAGGGGGGAGAAAGCAAGCAGTCCTTAAGGTTTCATCAATCAGCCCTCAAATAGTTCCATGACAACAATCTTCAAAATCATGAGGCAGGCAGCCAGGTAGGCATGTGTACATCTATCCATCCATCCATCCACCTGTCCATGCATTCATGCATACATATGCTCGCGCACGATCATGCATATACATGTATTATATCTGTATCATTCCACAAACTAGTTAGTTTTTCTATATTTTTGAGAAACTCAGTTTCAGTTCAATTTGACATGCTTTGTTATCTTTTCATAAATAGATTTGGATTACAGTTTTAGGTGCATACGTCATAAACTAAACTTAAAAAGAATTACATTTTGATCCCTTCAACTTTTCCCTTGTTGCACATAGACCTGCTGCACTCTAAATTTTTTTAAATTACAACCTTGATGTTACATTCCGATGCAATGCAATCCTTATTAGTGAAGTTTAAATAGTTGCTTCTTTATTTCCTTCTTTGGTCGGTTTGAGAAAATATATGTTATCATTTATGTTTTAGAGCATTATACTAAATGACAGGTTAAGCGGTTAAACAGGTTAGACATGTTTTTAACGGGTTAAATGGATTGAAACATGTTAAGCGGGTTGGGTTAAACAGATCAGAAATAGATTAAGCATGTTTCAAACAGGTTAAATAGGTTTTAAACAAATTAAACATGCCGGATCATAACCCGACCAAATTATTAAATAGGCCAAAACAAATTAAACGGGTCAAAGGTTTAAAACTGAACTCAGTCCAAAAGGTTATTCCATCATTATTTTTCTAAAAAAAATCCTCTGATTGTAATATGTGACTGTCAAGTTAAATTAGGTTCAGAAGACCTAAGAGATGGTCCAAATAAATAGACTCTCAGAATTCTAAACTGAAACCTGAAAAAAGCGAGGGCATTCCGGGAATAGAAAGAGTAAATCAAATTAACAAGATTCCACAGAGACCAAACTAAAGCTATCCTAGAGAGGTATAGAAATAATAGAATATAGGTGTGGGTTGTGGAGCCCAAGGCTCTTCCCTTCTTTTCTTTGAATCCCACCTTCCCACGCGCGACACATGTAGGAATCATAGGCAATTAAAGGAATTTAAAACATAACTGGAATTGTTAGGTACAATTAATAATGGATTAAGGCGAGCAAATCAACCTAGGGTTACAGTATAGTATACCTTGTGATCCGAGGATAGGGCCACGGCCACACCGCCGCGAGAGAGTACCGCCCTCGAGTCCCCGCAGTTGGCCACCACGATCCGCCTCGACCCCACCACCGCCACCACCGCCGTCGACCCCACCGTCCTCTCCGCCGCCTCCGCCCCCGACCCCGCCGCCGCCTCCGACACCTCCCCGTCCACCCTCAAGAAGCTCGTCGCCATCGCCTCCTTCCACCGCCGCCCCTCCTCCCCCTCCTCCCCCTCCCCCCGCTCCTCCCCGGCGGCGGCCACCACCTCCGCCAGCACCACGTGGAGCCTTTCTCTACACGCCTGCGCCACCCACGCCCCCCCGTGCCCATCGTACACCCCGAAGAAGTCGTAACCTCTCGCCGCTACCGCGAACCCCGGCGGCGCCACCACCACCGCGTCCTCCATCTCCCTCCGCCTCCCGATCAGCGACACCGCCCCGTGCCACACGCAAGCGTTCTTGCCCTCGGCTCCGGCGGTCAGGACAGCTGCCGGCAAGTCGGCGTCGGGATCGGACGGCGGCGACGCCGCCGAAGCCGACGACGACGAGGTGGACTCGGAGAGCTCGGAGGAGTCCGAATTCTCCACCCGGTTCCGCATCCGCTTGATCACGCCGTCCCGCCCCTCGGCTCTCAACCGCCGGATCTCCAGCTTCCGTCGGCGGGCCGTCCGGTACTTGTTATCAGAAGCCCCCTCCATTTTAGCGTCTTTACAAAGAACCCGCTCACCGTCCCCTTTCTTTCCTCCTACATCTCCTTCTCTTCCTCTAGTCAGAGGGTATTCGGACTCCGTTTCGTCGGTCATGATCTCGGTGGGAGACGAACAGAGAAGGCCGGTCGGGCCTCTCTATTACTATTATTATTAATAACACCGCACTGGGACCAAAGGCCCCCGCGGGTGTGGGGCGCACAACCGTCGGATCGTCCGCGGATGACGGATGCGGGCCACCTGTGTCCGCCTCGCGCAGGGTCGTACCCCCAGGCGCATCTCGACGTGGATACTTCGAGGTGGAGACGTGGACGGTATAGATGCAAGGACGGGCCACACGTGGCTCGGCGGATGGGCGCTTGGTACTTGGTCGTGGCCCCCACGGGTGGTCCAGCCAGGAGCGGAAAGGGGTGGGGGAGAGAGATGAGGGACATTTTATGTGGAAAACGAGGAGCGTGTGGGGCCCGCAGCCGAGGAGTTTCGCAAGGCGGGACACGTGGAGGCACGTGGAATCACGGGGTGGTGAGCGGAACGGAGAACGGTGGGATGTTTCGGACGGGTTTAGGTGGACGCGTGTCGCGCGGTACGATGGCCGGCTGGGCTGGTCCCGATACGGAGCTTCTCGTGCGACATCCCCGCCGTTAATCTCGTCAAGCAAACGGGAAAAAAGACGGGACATTGGGAATGGCCCGTTGGATCCGTCTGATCGGTGGACCTTTAGCGACGACCCTGATGGATCTTGCCACGGTAGGAGATACGGGAGTTCTTTGCGTTCTGAATGCCGCCTTCTCAATCTCGCACCTTAAGGGGGCGGTGGATTCGTGTGGCTAACTCTCACTTTTGTCATCGTTGGGACACGGCGACGGCAATGGAGTCACGGCGCCAAACTTTCAAACAGCTACATGCATGCAGGCACCATGTACCCGCACCTCTTTTTCCTATTTCTAGGCCATCTACGTAACTTTCGGATGTGATTCTTGTGATGTGCATGTTTCCAAGGTCCGTGACATAATTTTGTTGTGAAATATTCATTTTATATGGTAGCTAAAACCAATCTTTTTTCCTTGTCTTTGCATGGTCGCTCGAATCCTTTTTAGAAATGACAGATAATTCTAGATGGCTCTATATGACCATTGTGTTGTTTTTTTTTTTGCTGTTATTGCATAAATGATGAGTTTACAAAGAGGCGTGCAATTTTAATGGATGATAATTATGTCATTAACTTTTTTTTCCTCTCGAGAAGAGAGAAAAATCATCCATGCTCGAACCCAAAATCTCTAGTTTCAAATGACCAAACTATTTTTTCGACAAAATATTTTTTTTATGTATAGAAGCTACTAAATATTACTTCTGTTATCGTGCATTTTGTATGTTTTTTCTGAAATATTAACTTCAACTCCTCCAACCGACATAAGAATGGGGTTGGATTTTTTGCATGAAGGCAGGATTATCTTTCTTTCCATGAAGCAACCGTTGGATGGAAAAGTTTAGAATGCTCCGTAGGACTGCACGTTACATTCATTCGCATTCAAGGATGAGCACGGATGCGGTGAACCATTACTTCCATTATAATCAACTTTAGGTTGGGGGAGATGCACATAGCCTCACTCTTAGTGAAGTACAGGGGGCAAAGGTGCAGTCCAGAAGACTAGAAATTAACATCTTGCGTGCGTCAGAACACCTAACCTATTGGACACGTTACCTTCTAGCTGGACTACAGTCAAAGGGAACTTTATCCTAAGCAGTTTCACAGGATCCATTTTCCATTCCCAAGTAACTAGATTTTGGAAGCAAATACATCAGTGTAGCGAATAACAGTAATATTTACCGAAAACTTCTATGAGAATGTCTTTAGACTACCTTTGACAGAGTTACTAGTAGTACAGCTTTTAGAAATAGAGCTTTTAAAATAAATTTTTTTGAAGTAGAGCATTTATAAAAAATTGTTTCCTATTTGATAACTACATTTCTAAAAAGTTGTAGCACTTTAATATGTATTTGTTAAACAAACTAAGAAAATACTTTTAGTATGGCAAAATGATCATAAGGAACATTGCATAGTATTATATAAGAAAGCACAATAATAATATAATAATAATATTATAATAAATTATTATGCTATAGTATATCATATAATAATATTATATTATATTACAGTAATATTATAGTATATCATATATTTATATATTAATACATATTATATTTTATTATGCTTTATTGTATAATACTATGCAATGTCTTTTATGGCCATTTTGTCATAGCAAAAGTATTTTCTTAGTTTGTTTACTAAACAAATATTAAAGTGACACAGCACCTTAGAAATGTAGTTACCAAACAGCAAACAGCTTTTTATAAAATCTCTACTTCCAAAAGCTTTACTGCCAACAGTTTCCCCAAACGCGGCCTTAGTCCATATCAGTTACTTGCTGGATAGATTTTGAATACTTATGTAGGATTTGTAAACCCAAATAATATATTCGGGCTATTTTTCTTGGATGAAATTATAGATTGTTACAAATAATATCGAAGCAGATTCAACCTATAATTTATATAGACTAAGAACACTGCAACATGAGCTCGCTGAGGCTGGCCATGGGTCGATCATAGTGCTTATGATTAGATTTAAATGGATATGGATTTTTAGCATGGTAAAAAAGCCGAAATTAAAATGAAAAGAGTATGTGAGGACCTATACAGACATATACAAGATTAAGAAAATAATACGTTTTAATCTACCAGATATATATTAGGTTTAGATACAAGCCATTAATCCTGCAAACGCTGCGAGGCCTTCAGATTCCACAAAGAAAATGCAAAACCTGTTAACAGAGATTTCTAGAGAAACAAAAGATAGAAGTAAAAAAAAAAAAAAAAAAAAAGTGAATGAGAGCTGGTGAGATTTGTATATGTTCTACTACTAACGGGAAGTCCCAACTCCGGGGCGATGTCACTCATAAATCATCTGAACCTCTGATCCTGGCCATGTTTAAAGCATTGCATCATATTCGAGTTTATTTGAAATGTCTCGAATATGCCCTCAAAGGCTCAAACTATTTGTGGTTAAATACATTATACAGAGGATGATGTTTGTTCTTGACCAGAAAGGGAAGTTGGACAAGCTAATTTATTCTATCGGGAAAAAGATCGGCTATATGCTTCTTAGTATAAATGTATGTTTAAAAAAGCTTATGTTCATGTTCCTTAAGTAATGCTTCAAGTATCTAAATTATTAAAGATCCACTGACTATATTGGTTAGATTAGCAAATGAGCTATTTTCATTTGTATGGTAACCTTAATTTGTCTGATCTTGACAAAATATCCTTGGACAAAAAAACATGTCCCTGTCAAATTCCATACTTCAATTGAACGCAAGAAATCAAGGAGAATGACCTTTGCAAGCCCCAGAATCTCATTGCCTGTTGTCATCAATCCATTCCAATAATATACTTTTAAACAATAGGCAAAAATATAGAAGACGAGAAAGGGGGGCATGCTTGATTTTTTTTTTTTTTTTGTAACACGTAGCCTACAAAGTTCCATGTTTTTTGTAACACGTAGCCTCCAAAGTTCCATGTTTTTTGTAACACGTAGCCTCCAAAGGGCCATGACGAACACGTAACGATGACCAAAAAAAGAAATATATGAGATGATGGCTTCCTGTGGGGTTGGTCCGTCTCGAAAAGCGTCCGTAGGTCGGACGTGTCACCTTGAGGCCGGTTTTGATCGCGTAGCCCTTTCTCTTCCCGTCACGTCATGAAACATGCCCTTGGACCAATTATAAAAGGGCACCACGGCTCGCTCCTTTTGTGCGGACGTTAGGGAGCACCGCCACCTATCGCTCCCATGCCTTTTTTTTAATAAGGCAAATAAATTAAATAATGTTTCATTCATTAAAAAAATAAATTAATTAAGTAATACGAATATAAATATATCTATCAAAATCAAAAAATAAAATATTTTTTACAAAAATTTTAAAGAGTAGTTTTAGAATAATCAGCTACATAACTTGCCATCTAATCTGCGGTATTATTAGTTTTTCTTTTTTGAGTAGTATTTATTCGGATGGTATAATCTTTACTTGAACAAAGAACAGGAACTTGATTCTGGTTGAAATTAGCATTCAGGATATGGAATAGGTACAGCATAGTACGTAGGTGGGAAATAGTTCTTTCTATTCTTGAAAAAGAATGTAAAACATGTAGCCTTGCTTCATGTCATCCCAAAGGAAGGCAGCTGCGTAGAAACACTTCACAATGTAGATAAGAGTTGTTTTATGTTACACTAGAGAAGGTTGCTTTTAGGGGCAATAGAGTAGCAATTATGATTCGCACCCAGCTACTTTCATGTCAAAACTAAGAAGCAACATTTGTTTTTTAAATTTGAACCAAAAATTAGCAGCTTGTTCTTGAACTTTAGAAAACTGTTGGAAATCAAAGTCTAATTAGAAGCAATTGGCTATTATGATTTAACTTGGGGATATGACTAGCAACATGCTGCCCAAGTCGCTAATGACCCACTACCATGCTAATCTCATTCTATTCCTCAGTGAAATTAACCTCCTGACTAAATAGAACAAGAAAAATTAAAAAAAGAGAGGTTTAAGGTCGCTTGGACCCCTTCCTGACATCCAATTATGGATCCATATGTATCAGATTTGTGCTTTAGGATGAGACCAATTGATCGATGAGTTGTGAAATTTTCAAGACTTATTTCTAAATACATAAAATAGCTTCATGCAGCATTTTTGTTTCCATATACATCAGATTTCTCATGCATTCGGAGAGCGACACAGCACACAAGTTATGAATGCAGGGATTGAAAGAATGGTTACTGCAGCAATTGACGAGGGTCCATATCTTCACTTGTACATTTATTACATGTTGGCCTCTTGCAACGAAGGGAAAAAAGAACATGTTACTTATTTATTGGATGGAGGCTCAATAATTTCGCACCAGTGACATTAATAGCACTCAATCCTCCTTCTATGGCCCACTGGTTGGTAAGATCTCAACCAGATCAAAACGAAGGTAGGTAAGCCGGGAGCACAGGTAAAGGCAATAAATTTTGAATCACCGGCACATAGACTGCTTGTTTCTCATGTTTCTCAAGAAAAAAACTTTTCCATAAAATGTGGAAATCATATTCCTATTGGAATATAACTTTTCCTCCTCTCTCATTTGAAAACTCCAACCAAACAAGAAGCATCTCATTACATTCATGTTGACCACACTTTTCCCCCTTCTTTTTCCGCGAACCAAATGGGCCCTATATAGGTATGCTCAAGAGAAAGCGGCCTGAATCGGGATTCAGGTTGTATCTTTCATGCGAAAAAATGATTGGTTTTTTTTTACGACATTAATCAGCGGATGGCACATTACATAGACTTAAAAGCATCCGAATTTCTTTTTTGTTCGCAATGTGAAAAAAAGATGAATCATTCTTTCGTGCAAAAGATGCAACCCGACCCGATGAATCATGCTCAGATTATGCCTAGGATTGAACAACTAACTTCCCTATCTTAGATAGACAACATTAAGGGCCCAGGATGACAGTAGATTAGAATATAGGGCGTTAGATTTGCTTTCTCCGCAATCTTTATGGATGGGTGTTGATTGCCGATGTTAGCAGGTAGAGTTCCGATGGAGACAGAAGAGCATTAAAGGGGGTTTTGCTACCTTATTACAATGTTAGTGGAGCACCCCATGCAAGAATGGACGAAATAGCTTTGTCAAGGGATATATTATTATATCAGTATTTTAATAATTGAGTTGGAGTCTATCCCCAGCCACATTCCCATCCGTAAAATGTTTTCTATTGATTAGGTGGTTTGTCATATTTTAAAAACTAATTCTAAATTCAAACCAAAAAAATAACATTGCTTAATCTACACGAATTTTTTTGGGTATAGTAAGAGGTAAGGTGTCGGATCTACACGTGTTACCTTTTCAGGAACATAGAGCCTCCATCAAGAGAAAGTTTAGAGGCTAGCTACAAGTATGAGAAATTACACCCTACACCATATATATTGTATGACCGTGTCCTATATCAGTCATCTCTGTCTCTTTTCATTAATCTCATTCATCATGTACTCATCTCGATAATTAGACCATAGAAAGAATGAGTAGTCATTGTTGGGTGCATGGCCACGTTGGTGTATGTAACGTACGGTGTAATTTGTTCATAGGTAGGTATCTCTCTGCTGCATGCTTTTGCCGATCTGACACTTCTAAATTATTTAAAATCAAGAGATTATACCATGATCTGCTGTACCGATACCAGATATTGGACCGATTGCCCAAGCACGGGTTGATATGGGGTCGCACTATGCCGTCCCGAGTCAGTACTGACATGATAGAGGAAGCAAGGAAGAGAGCGAATAAAAGAAAGAGAAAAATAAAGGGAGGGAGGCTGACAGAAGGTAGCAAAGGGCCGTTGGAGGCATGCGCTCCGGCAGCAGGCGGAGGCTGCGTCTGGATCCCTTGTTTCGTTCAAAGTAGGAGTCCGACCTCTAAAAAAATTTCGTGATTTTTAAGTGGATCCGACCGCGGTCTCACGGCCCTCCACCGTCCTTTCTTCCTCTCCCTCTCTCTTCCAACCCTGCTCACTCTCTCTTTTTCTCTCTTTTCTTGTCCTTCTTCCCCTCCGGCAATGAAAATGATTTCCGTTGGTGGAACCATCTTGATCGGCCGCCAGAATGGCTCGGTACAACCGAAACTGCTCGGTTCGGAATGGTTTCGCCAATTTTGGATCTTATAATGTATTTCCTCTCATATCTGAATAATTAGGAAGCTGAAGAGTGAGTTATCCCAAAATGGATGAATTTGGAACTTAGAAAGAAAATAATGTTCCATAAGCCTAAAGTAATTAAACTCATGCACGGTATCATATTCCGTTTTAAAGGTAATTTGAAGTATCCCGGACGACTACTATTGTTTTGGTAAAAAATAATAATAAAAAAACACCTTTTGCCAACTTGCAGTTAAGTGCCAGGTTTCAATTTAGTGGATCAGGTTGTACTTTCGTGCGATAGATTGATTAATGTCCCTTCATTGGAGATCACCTCCCAAACAGATCACAAAGCACTCCAAAGTGCATTGTTCATCCATCTGTACAGATCTTAAAGTAGGTAGATAATGATCCAGCGGTAGTTTTGCAAGAAAGAAGGTTAATCATTCTTTCATGCGAAAGAGATATCCTTGTTCCCCATTTTACAAGTGACAACGCAATCTAGTCCTTCCTGCCTAAGATTATGATGCCTTTGATGGAGGCTGGGAGTCACATTTTAGTGTTTTTTTTTAATTAAAGGGAAGGCTGAGAAGAGCCACCTAGCTTTTATTGAAGTGAATTGCAACTATTTACAATGTGACACGCAGGCAAATCCAGAAAACACTAAGAACCTATTTGAGAAATTTTGCAAGATTAGATTGGATTTCCTATAGGGTCATAGATGACAAAACCCATATCAACCTAATTCCTCTCCAACCCAAATTCTGTGGAAGCCAAAAAAAAAATCTCTATCATCCCACAGTCCAACAAACTGATAGATGGAATTTAGGCCTAAACTAAGATGGAATCTCTATAAATTCATGAATATTTTTCAATAAATTAGAAGATCAAAAAGATAAAATATATAGATTAGAAAAAGAATATCCATGTTTTTATTCATATTTTAAATTTTAAATTAGTCTTATTGATTGGGGATGTGAATATAGCTAAGGGAGAGGAAGAGATTTTTTTTCGGAAATAGAGTCCATTTAATTTGAAATGTCAATTCGCATAGGGAGAGATGGAGCCGCGCGCGCGTGTATATAACTATATATATATATGTGTGTGTGTGTGTGTGTGTGTGTGTGTGTGTGTGTGTGTGTGTGTGGTTTCTCTAATCAAAGCTTGTACAAATATCCATGAAGAGACAAAGTAAGAGTATTTCAGTGAAAAAAATTGATAGACAAAATCTGATAAAAATTATCTCCCATTAATAATATAGTATAAGTAATGTACAATAATCGTTTTACTGCCCCATGAGCCATGAACTCATTTTTTATCCATTTGACCAAATATTGATCCAGAACATAGATTTGACAATGAAAATTAGTAATTGAAATATTATTATTTAAATCTCAAAAGCCAAAGGGTTCTACATTCTAAGTCCTAGGTCACCAGACCAAAAGAGAGGAAGTGAGGATGGAATTGGCTGGACCAAAAGCAAGGATTAAAGCAAGTGTAGGATGATAGCATCACAAGGAAATATTCCTCTCTCCTCTTCAGGAATATAGAAATAGATAACCATAGAAAACTTTATTGATCTAGGCCAGACTAGCATGCTCACAAGGAGGATGGCTAATATATGGGGAAAAAAACCCATTTTGGCAAGTAAAGTGCAAAGGGGCAGGCATGAGATGCACATTAACTAAAACAAAGGTTACAATGTTTCATAAAAGCAGCACACTTAGATCTCCACAATATGAAAAAAGTTACAACTTGAAAGCTTACAACAGCAGCAACACAACCAAAGGTTGCTAATATGAGGTAAGAGAAGTAACACAAACTCCTAAATACTAGTTGGGAAGGTCCTTACCTCCCAACCATTTCCATATCACAGTATCTTCCAATCTTTATAGGCTATTGGAAGAAGAGGAGAAAGAGGATGAGCACTCCCTTTGTCCCTTCACTCCTTTCTCCCCTAAATCCTAGCACTTATTAATAATTTAATATATCCTTAGTTTTTACCAGACCGACGGTAAAAGAAGGGGGACAAAAAACCCTTCTGGACTATATACTATAACTGCATAAATCAACACCTGAAACCAATCAAGCTCTCTCTCTTTTTTTTTTTTTTTGTGGCTTGAGTTTCCAGATGATCTCAGACCAATGTATACCCTGAGACCAGGATGTCAGCTGGAGAAGCTGCGTGGATGTACACAAATTCCAAGCTCTTTCCCGCAGGCAGAGAGCTGAGCCATGTTGGGAATCCAAAGCCATTGCTGGACTTGCTGAGCCCCCATAATGGGCCATAAAGCTTAGATATAGAAATCTTGAGGTCCTTCACATTCTTTGATGATTTGTTTGTCACCACTGTGGAATACCTGTAGTAGGTTTTTCCCTTTTGATTCCATGATGCAGTTGCCCTTTGCTCGACAACGAATGGTGAGTTAGGTTGAGAAACTGCATCAAAACAACAAAACTCTTAGCTGGTTCTAAAGGCTAATGTATGATAGAATTCCAGCAGGTCAATGCAAGGCTTGAACTTAATCTTAAAAAAAAAATACTGTTTGGATTTTGGATTTTATTTCATAATGAAATTTGAGATTTCTTGGAATTTGATTTATAACTTAAGAGGCAGGCAAAGATCACGGAGTTGGAGAAGTTCAAGTAAATATAGGTTTTTCTCCCTTTCAATTTCATAATATTTCACACATGGTAGAAGGAGAGTAATAGTCCAATTGGCATCACATGTTTCATGGGGAGATACCATGCTGACAAGTTTAGATTTCCAATCATATAGAATTCAATCATTAATAAGGAGAGCTTTGCAATCGAAGATAAAGTATTATCTATAACTACTTAATTGGATTGCTAAATAGCATGGGCATAATGAAATGAATTTAACTAGCAGGGAGTGAACAAAATACCTGGAGCAGGAGTAGATGGCTTTGGCTTCGCAGGTATATTAGGTGCAGGAAGCACCACTGCAAGCAAGAAGCAAAAACTTAACAATTCCATCCAAGTTTTAAAATGAGCAGGAAAGGAATATTTGCAATTGAGATATCATACCAGGAAGGAGTTGGCTGAAAGCACCATTGCCACCATGAAGACGGGCCAATACGCCGAGCATAGGAGCATTGTTATACGTTGCAGGCTCAGTCTGCTCATAATTGTCCCTTTGATCAGCAAAGTTATCATAGGCATCAGGCCCGCCGACAATGGCACCATCGAGGAGGTTAGGATCGCCGGCCTTGCGGCTGAACCATGCTTGGTAACCTCCCCTGCAGCTCACGAATGTAGGATCGACCTTGATGGACACAATTGAGGAGGCACGGTGGTGGACCTGCTGCGGGTAAGTGCCGCCATATCCCACCATATAGCTTGTAGCTCTTGGGTTGTCTCCTAGTATATAGTCAATCTGAAGAAAAGGTTCAGGAAGCATTAGACAGTAGCACTTTAAAAATTCACAAGATTGTTATCTCCAATTTTGAGATTGAGAAACAGAAAGATTTTATGTAATTGTTTCGTAAGTGACCCAGTAAAAGAGTTTGGAAACTATAAGAGATCATAATTGTATTAAATATGCAACAATGTTAGCTAAGATATGCTCCAACTGCTGCACAATTACACATTGAAATTCTGAAATGTTACACAAGATATAAGTTACAACAGTATGAGGTATATGAAACATGGTTACTCATATTGGAGAACACAGCTAGAAAGATAAGATCTTTCTTATAAGAAAGAAAAATCACCTGAGACTTGGCAAACATGAGAAGTTCTGAAGGCATGGCAGTTCCAGCAGAGCACTGTATGTTCCTCCCAGTAGCTGAAAGGTAGTCAGAGTAAACAGTGAGGAGGAAGGAGGCACCTGTCACGAACTGCAAATTGTTCCACCTCTGCCGGAATAGTAGGCCTCCAGGGGTCCTCTGAACATTGCGGGGACCCTTTCCGAGGCACGAGCACATGAAGTACTCTGCCTTCTGCTGATATCGCTCAAAGACCGGCGAATGATGAGCTGCTTTCCCTTGGAGAAGGAGCTGTGGATGATGAAGACACCCATTACAAGAGATGAATAGTTTGACAATGGCATTTTAGCACAAAATGCCATTTTACTGCTTTATATATGCGAGACACCAGATTTCTTCAACTGGGACTAGAAAACTTTTGCCATGTTAATGTACGAATAACTGTATCATGTTCTGTTCTTGCTTCCATGTCCTGTAGGCAAGCACAGGGCATGCATGGGCCCATTTTATATAGTTAACTCGCCCCAATTATCAAAGTAACTCCTATTCGGCCCATTTACCAAAACCCATCCAGCTTCCCATGACCACGGCCCATTTCTATATCCTGTAGGATTCGTGAATTAAACCGCCCATTAAAGCCTTTAAGCCTATAGCCCTGAAATGCAACATAGATAGGCCAACAAGCCCGATTCCTACAGAATTTTTAGCCCAATCTTACTGGAATATCCAAACATATCCTAAATGAAAGAAAAGAATCCAGTTTTACAAAGATTAACAATGGCGGATATAGCAAATATTAAACACCAGTATATCATAAAGCAGGCTAGGTTCCAATTGGGCCCAGACTCTCATGAGCCCAGGATTACAACTCTTTGAGCTGGGACCAAACACGCTCTGCCTGATGGCTGGGCCGGGTTGGAATACATGGGCTCAAGCATTGAGCATGGACCTAAGCTAAAACCTAGAACTCAGGCTCGAGTCCGAACTGGGTTTGCTCTAGCCAATTCATGCCTGGTTCAATTTAGAAGGCTACTTGGTTAGCAAAACCGCAAACATGACGCCATTAAGGTGGTAGCTCAGTGGAACTGGGCCTTACTTCCAACCAAATGGTTCCGAGTTTGAAACGCGCGGGCGTCGATTAAATTATGGAGACCGAATTATCTCTGTTCGGACACGTGGTCCGGAAGAAATTATTGATCCATTGGTAGCTTCGATGGTGCTAAATGTGATGTACTCACACGGAGTATAACCATGCCGGCCCAAAGGGGTAATAAGCCAGGCCCATGGATGGGGAGGGTATGATTAATATGCGGGGGTGGGCTTGTCTCTTTCTCCCCCCTTCCCCTTTTTTCTAGCAAAAAAAAAAAAAAAAAAAAGCAACCGTGACTACATGGAATTAATTAATATACCTTGGAGGCGAGAACTTGAACACCAGCGTATTTGACGTCCCACCCGAACTCGGTCATCGCCCACCCGGTTCCACCCAACGCATCACCGTTGTTCCCCAAGTAATCCAGGTAATACCGGTCATTCGTCGCCCGGTACAACCACGCCGCGGCCCAGAGTAGCTCGTCCTGTACAGAGCACAAACAGATGTGATCGCATCAGATAATCTCGACCGTCCAATGGGTAGATCCCGATTCAGTAATCTCACTTACCCCGTACCCACTGATGGATTGGTAGTACTTCTGAGCGACGGTGATGCTGCGGTCGTACTTGCCCCTGTACTTGTCCGCGAACTCAAAGAGCTGTGATAAGAATTAAGACAAAATCTTGTTACTAAACGTTAGTAATCTCTTGATTGCTTATTTATTTTCCACTTAATTGACCTCGTACAGTCGTACGCTCGTAGTAACTAGTGGTAAAATAACGGACTGGATCGTGCTCATCACGAGGCACAGTTCTCGGAGACGGCAAGGGACAAGATAGCAATTTAACGGTCAGAGATCAGGGAAGGGACCACGGGGAGACGATTCGAGGGAGCACCGAACCGTCTATCTTTCTCGAGAGACGCCCATCCGAACCGTCTATCTTAGCACCCCTGGAACCTAAACATACCCGCATAGACATTCCTATGCATGAGACAGGGAAAACTTTATACCGGCGCAGTGAAGACAAACACTACGGTGCGTTACTAACATGCGCCGGTTTAGGGACCTGGGATGGCTACTTTAGAAGTATTAGTGGTATTGGGGTTCCGACCTGGGTTGCATGGCTGAGGAGTTGGCCGGAATAAGCCGGGTTCGACCGCCGGAAGATAACTGAAGCTGAGGCCATCGCCGCTGCCGTCTCTCCGGCAAGGTCCGACCCCGGGTGGTCAGCATCGATCCGGTAGGCCATCCGGCTGGTCGTCATGTCTTCCGGCCGCTGCCAGCAGTAGTGATCTGAGTTCCCATCCCCAACCTGCACAAAAATTAACCAAGTGAGCTTAATTACAATCAAAGAACAGTAATAATAACATTATTAAATTGTTAAGATACAAATAATTAATAACATTATGACCTTCTGACCCTAATTCCACGTGCAAGTGCTAGTTATGCAATTAATTAAACGTTTCAAATGCGGATAAATATGGCAGCTCTAATAGTTAAATGATACCTTTTAAATGGAAAAGGTTAAGGGATGCAAACAAAGCTTCATGACGTACTTCAAGATACTTAGAAAAAGTGGTTACTTTAATGGGTCCTCGTCAGGGAGTCATCCAAAAACAGACAGCAAGCAAGCCACTTAACCATCAGTTGCTGATTTTGTCAGTAGCTTTGAAGACTGTCCTTAAGAGAAAATAAAGAGGGATTTTCTACAAATGATTTCCACCAAGAGATCCAAATAACTTAACATTTTCACAAAAGAATTTAGTATTTTTCACAAATTTTCTTATCTATAAGGCCAAACAAACCTCTTCACTTTCCGCTAAACAACATATTGACTACTACTTGGTGAATGACTTGGTAACTAGAAAACCCGGTAAAATGGCACAGAGCTACCTTGGCATACGTATAGCAGTATAAAAGGTCCCGTAGGAATTGGTCTTTTGATTAGGCAGTCAAAAAGTAAAAAGCTGACAGGATAGAGAATGGCCCTCTTGTTCTCTCTGTAGTAGGTGAGGCGAAGAAGATGGTATTAGAAATAGTAATATTCTTCTACTGAAGTTGGAAAAGATAACTAGATGCAAGCAAGACACCCGAGGAGCGTAGTTCATTTCGTTTTACCTGAGTATATGTTTTTTTTTTGTTTTTAAATAGATCTAAAGCTCATGCATAACAGGGGATTTTGCAACAGAGGCGCACCCACCTCTCCGTAGAGGACATGGGGCTCTGAGTGGGCTTTGATGAGGTAGTCAGTGCCCCACTTCACAGCCTCCATGGCATGACCCAGCTCTCCAGTTGCAGCCATCTGCTTCCCATATTCAGCTATGCTCCATGCCATCATGGTGATGGTGAAGGCCATTGGCAGCCCAAATTTCACATTGTCCCCTGCATCATAGTAGCCTCCAACAAGATCTACCTGTAGGTAAAGAAGCAAAAAGGTTGATGGAAAACAAAATACGTAAATGAAAGACAACAGAAGAATCAGATCTCTCCTCCTTTGCCTAAATATTTGATAAGACATAGGCTTACTATAGAACAAAGATGTGTGCCTATTTGGTGTTCTGACTTCTATAAGAAAAATTCGCAAGAGTAACTGAAAAAAATAAATAAATAATTTATGTCCATATTTAGCGTCAACATGAACACAATGGCATGTCAAGCTTTTGAGAAAAAATAAATAATTCAAAGTACAAAATAATTCTACAATGGCTTCTCTACAATTTCCTAAGATGAAATCAAGAAATGATGCATCCGGAAAGCTAAAAAGATATTAAACTAGAAATTTGATATTTTATTCAGAAAAGAAAGAGACTGAATGACAGCGAGCAAGGGAAGTATGGCATGGAGATTCCCTTTCTTATGGCCCATAAAATCTTCCCATCACATCATTAATAAATGAAAAAAAAAAAGCAAAAAAGAAAAGACAAAGAGAGGACGAAATTATATTCGCTTTACAGCACAATGAAGATGTGCAGTTGACGCCCCGTCCACTACTTACAAGAAATAAAAGAAAAAAAAGAAAATAAGAAAAGCTGTTTAAGAAAAGATGAGAAGTAAACCTTCTAAAAATTTGGAAAGGAAATAGACTACATAAACTAGCAATGTGAAATAAAGAGAGGTAGAAAAGAATTTACCCCATTAGCCTTTCCATCAAGCAAGCCAGAGTCAGCTCTCCAGGTGACCCTCTGGTTACTGGGGAGGTACCCAGACCTCTGGGCCTCAAAGAAAAGAATGCTTTTGCTCAGGGCCTTCCCATAGTCATGGCCAGCAGAAGCCAGAGGCACCAAAACTAGCAACACACTGAACAGCACCACAGCCCCACCCATCCCTCAGAACAAGACTATTATTATTATTATTATTATCAAAAAGAGGGTTGAGAAAAGATCTTCCAGACAAGAAGAAGAAAAAAGAACCCAGCAAGTACAAAGAAGTTGATCTTCAACTTAATAAGAAACAATGTAGGTGGTTTATTAGCTAAAACTCCTGATAAACAGCAATAAAGATGGGGGGAAGCTAAGAGGGAGGGGAGAAGAGAAGATAGAGAGGGTGGTGGGAAGTGAGGGAGTGTAGAAAAGTGAGGAGCTCTAGGGCGCTATATATGGAGAGAGATGTGGTAACTGGCACTAGTTAAAAGTAGGGTCCTTCTTTTATTTTATTTCTCCTCTCCTGAGAAGCTAAAGAAGCTTGGGATGGGAGAAAACATCCCACGCGGCGCCTGCGTTCTCTCCCAGTAGCCAGTCGGCAGGTATGCAATCTCTTCGTTTTTCGGGGGAAAAAAAAGAGGAGAGAGAGGAAAAATGGAGTAATAATTAGCTTTGGTATTACTGCCATTAAAAACGGAATGGATGGTCACAGGGGGTCCACTGGATGGGAGGCATCTTGGCCGTCCACCTGTTGCTAAGGGTCTTGGGATCGGATTATTTTTTTGTTTTGGATTTGTTTGGGTTTTGGATTTTTGGGACTTCGGGAAAGAGAAAGTGAGGATGGAGAGAGTAAAGGCGCGACCGGACGCCCTAACGGCAACTGCACACCGAGGGTTATTTTTGCGCAGCATTTTTCACTTTTTTATATCGCCTATGTGCTTTCTTGCTGGAGTAATTAAAGTAAAAATAAAGAGGTTTAGCAGCAAATCAAGCTCTAGATGCCTTCCTTCTTGGAGTGGTTAAACATGATGGCAAAAATTTTAGTTTTATGGTCCCCTTTTTCTTTTTTTGATAAGCCTCTGGTGTGACTATATCACAATCACCAAAATGAGGCGACCTAGTCAGTTATCCTATTTATCTTCTGCTATACATGGTTGACTCAAAAGGCGGCACAATCCATTCCTGCTTTCGGATGTCCTGCAATTGTGGAAGCTCTCCATTTGCTCTTTGTCGAGTTTTGAATCCATCCAACCACTGTCGCCGAGTCTTCTCTCAAGTTAAATGTTGTCTGCTCTCAAGATCCTTGGCCTTTATTCCAATAAACTTGTAATAATGTATATGTTTGCAATGATGGAGATGAGAAAAGACTAACCAAGGTGATTTAGGCCTCCATGCTAGAGCTATAAGTAGATTGAATTGACCCACTTCCACTCCATAACCTAATTGGATCCAACTTGAATCAAAGCCCAATTGGATTTGGATTCTTAAATTTCTAATTCAAACACAAACTCATCCAAACTATTTCAAACTAGTATAATTACTATTATAAAATTTCATTGAATATAAAATAATGTTATACTCGATCCGATCTAATCCAAAGGAAATTGGATTAGGTTTGGATTTAATTTTTTTGACCAAATTCTAATATAAACTGGGCTTAGATTGCGCATATCCTCCATCCAGCCCAATCCACATGCCACTCTAGGCAAGGCTGAAATCTAGCAAATCATATTGATGAAAATATTTTTTAATTTACTTTTTAAGATCTATTGGAAAATGTTATAAAACCAGGACTTTGGTTAGCAAAATTGTATAATATATAATGTTGTAAGACATCAAATTTGAATCCGGAATTTGAGTTTGCAAGGTAAAGGGGTATGACCACAAGGGCAAGTCCTGGTTTGCCTACAAATTTCAAGACTCTTGTTACGTTTCATGGTTTGTTGTATTAATGCTTTAGGTAGACAGAGGAGATTAGGATTTGCATCTTCAGTTTTCCGATAGAAGTAAACATCAAAACTTCAACTGAAGACAAGGAGACCAGTTTCCTCTTAAAAAGGTTAGAGTGTGTTCCCACACAAGCCATGATGGTGTCTTTTCAATGATGACCCACCATCAAAACCAGGAAGACTAAATGGTTGAAGCTAGATGTAATTAGCGACTCAAAAATAGCTGCCTAATTTCCAGGGTCCTTGTTGAAGATTGCAAAAAAAATGTAAACATACCTTCTCTGCCCTCTTAGTTCTCTGATCACACTGAAGACTTGAGGACGATTAGAGTCTGCTAAACATTGATAAGTGAGAATGAAACAGCTTAAGTGACCAAAATCTACCTCATTAAGCATAACTAAGCTTAACGATTTACATGCCGAGTTGATCTTTGACAAGATTTTTAGTCACCAGCAAGCTTAACAAGTTACATGCCAATTTGATCTTTTAGGCGCTAGTAACATTCATTAGCACTCAACTCTAGTTTTCCATATTGCCAATATATGTGTTATATATATATATAGCCTGCATAATTACTTCTTTTCTTAATAATTAGTGGTGTAAACTCTTCATAATCGACCATCTCCTATATGCATCACACATGTATAAACCCACACACAATAAGCACATCTCCCACTAGATAATGTCACTCGGAGCTGGAATCTCATGACTTGCTAAGATTTGCGAAAAGAAAATGGAAAAGTTATATATAGCTAATATATAACTTTTTTCATGTAAGATTGTGACGCTTAAGCTCTCCTAGTATGGAATTATGGAATGAAAAGGATTAAATGCTAGCCAGAAAACAAAAGCAAACAACGAAGTGTTGCTACAGCCTAATTTCAGTAACATCAATGTTGTAAAAGAGGATTCTTTCACGCAGTTGGAAGCCAGGATGTATGCTTTGGCTTTCAAAAAGACAATTTAACAGAGAATCCGCCACCATCTCCGCTATCACCGCTGAGCCCCTCCCAAATTTAACTTTAATCTAAGCTTTCTTTCGTCTTAATCTTAGCCGCTGTTAGCTGATTCCGTGGAGAACTCCAAGATAATTACGTGGAGACTAGTGAGAACTCGGGGGGAACTCGAGGTGGTAATATATTTCATTATGCTGATCTAAATGAGCTACCTAATGGACAACACCATGCGGATGTCTAACCAGTTAGGCCTATCATCTCTGTAGACAAAGCTGGTTGGCAGACTAAAAAAAAAAAAAACTGCAGTTTTGACGCCATTTAGAATCTCATTCAAAAAGACCAGACACAAGATATTATTTAGGTTACTTGGTCCCATATAAGTATCCAAGATTTACCTAATATATAGCCGATATGAGATTAAATATACATCCACATAGATCCTCACATACTTTTTTAGTTTAAGCTCTGGTATTCTTGCTAAAGTTCTAAATATATTCAAATCCAATCATAAGCATCATGATCGGTCCGCAGTTAGCCTCCATAAACTTATGTTGCATTGTTCTCTGATCCACATTGATTATGGGCCGGATTTGCTCTGATACTATTTACAAGAATCTAGAATTTTATCCTGGCCAAAATGTATAATTTAGATTTATTGGTTTCATATAAGTATTTAAGATCTACTCAATGCATAGCTAATATACTAGGATTAAATACACACACATAAATTCTCGCAGGTTTAGACCCTCTTAGCCTGACACATGCCCCAAAAACATGTGAAGCCTTTCATCAAAAACGGATGAGGTCCAGCTTCATCCATGCGAGTGGCATTTGAGCTTTCTTCCATACATTATGCTTTTCACAGCGTGTGCTCAACCGTGAGTCATCGAGGGTAGCAGGTAGCAACTAACTCTTAACTCTTAACTCAATTATACTTCCGCCCTTGATTTCTCAAATTTTCCTGGCTAATTTTCACTTTTTGATTACTATAGTGTATTTCCCTTCCAATTAATCCTGTTTATATATATAGTGTTTTTATACCATGGGACGCTACCACTTTTACTATGAATCTTAATATTGATTCATGAAAATTGATCATAAATAAGTTGTTCTATCAGACCAGTTTGGTCAGGATTAACATTGACATGCTTAATTTCACAACCCTCAATTTGGTTGTTTCTAGTATCAATCTATAGTTAGGAATGACGTGTTTTTTCGATTTATCCACTGCATTTGGCGTGAGTGTTTCATGTATTGATTAAAGTTTGGATCATGAGAGATGGCACTGCGAGCTTGTCACAACCTTGTGAAGCAAACTGAGATGCTGACAGGACAAACATTGCAATCACCATCGACAACCAATTAACTATAGATTGTTTCTAGTATCAATCTATAGTTAGGAAGGCAGCTCCTGCTTAATTTCTAGTTTGCTCCATTGATTACTAGACAAGCTAAGCTTAAGCAACATTTAAAGGCAAAGGCATGCCTCATCGTAAGAATTTTCTTGTAGACCTAAGTAGCATCTAAACCATGCCTGCTTTAACCTTTTCTTTTTCCACTTAAAACTCGTTCTAAAATCACTCCTGTCAGCCGAATTGCATGACAACTAGGAATTGCACTGAGCTCATGCATTACAAATGCACACTTCGTTTATCTTTTTATCAGAGGAACTTTCTACAAATTGAGCATTCCAAGGATTCACAGCCATGTTTCGGAACCTAATTCTCTTTCGGGAGAACTAGGATGAATGGAAGGTCCAGCTGAAATCAAGTGAAGGTAAAAGACTTGACATAACTTATAAACGAGTTGATCTCGAAGAGTAATTAACCTACAAAATTGTGGATTTATAAGTTTTTTATTTGGTAGAGTAGATCTGCATGTTTTAAGAATAAGCTCATTTCATGAATCAAGTCTGAACACTCTTACAACATCTAGCAGATTCTAACAACCTATGATTTGTAACCCAAAAGGAAAAGAGAAAAAAAAGCAACCCATGATTCATAGCCCTGCAGCTTTGCAAGCCTACCCTTCGATCCCTCGAGCGAAAATAACGTTGAAATATTATCCGGCATGCAACCATTATATATGTCAGTCTCCAAAAAAAATTATATCCTGTATCATGTACACCACATGATGGTGCACCATGCCAGTCACGCATCTCAGCTTCTATAGATGCCATGCATCATGCGTTCATCTCGAATTGCCATTATTTTTTATCTTGAATTGCTGCTCTGCATACATCATCTCAGTTTAGTTTTGTGGTGTAATTGTGTAGATTATAATTTCTCAATCTCTGAAGTATGATTGGCATGGTTTGACGTAATAGGTGGACTTCACTTGTCTCGGCCTCATCTTACGTTCCAATGCTGCTATCTTGAGTCAAAATATTCTTGTAAGCTCGTCTTTCCATCTTTACTAAGGAAACGTACTAAGTCCCAAGTGGTGACCAAACTTCTGGGGATCTACATAGATAATTAAAAATAAACTTTATAATATTAGATTAAAACACAAGATCCCACCAATCACCACCTTCGAGATCAGATTTGACTGAACCTCGCGAAATTAATAGTATGAAAATCCAAGGTTTATATATAACCATGGACAACCCGACAAAAGCCACTGCTCGTGAATTGGAAAAAAAAAAAAAAAACCAGCCATTTTTTAACGAATAAAACATTTCTGAACATAATAACGCCACCGACAGCACAGGGCACGCCGAAGCCCGGTAAAAGTTTGATGGCATTCTTGTTATTTAAAGGAGACTCGGGGCTTATTGGTTTGCTCGCGTTCATTGAGATAAAAAATAGGGGGTGGTTCTATATACACCCCCCCTATTGCTAAGGACACCCCCCCCCAAAAACCAAAAAAAAAATACCCAAACTAACCTTTAGTGTAATTACCATATTGCCCTTGAAATTTTCTCAGTACACCCCTCCTTCCTCCTCACTGCCGCCGCCTCCTCCTCCTCCGCCTCACTGCCGCCTCCTCCCCTCCCCCTCCTCCTCACTGCCGCCTCCTCCTCCTCCTCCTCCTCCGCCTCCCCCATCACCCCTCCTCCTCCTCTTCCTCCCCCCTCCCCCCTGCGCCCGCTTCCTCCTCCTCCCCATCCCCCACCTCCCCGTCCTCCTCCTCCACCTCCCCCCTCCTACCCCTCCTGATTCCCCGCCTCCCCCATCACCCCTCCCCCTCCTCCTCCTCCTCCCCATCCCCCACCTCCCCGTCCTCCTCCTCCGCCTCCTCCTCCTCCTCCTCCGCCTCCGCCTCCCCCATCACCCCTCCGCCTCGTCTTCCTCCCCCCCTCCCCCCTGCGCCCGCTTCCTCCTCCTCCCCTCCACCTCCCCGTCCTCCCCCTCCGCCTCCCCCCTCCTCCTCCGCCACCTCCTCTCACTCCTCTTCCACCACCTCCCCGTCCTCCTTCCTCCTCCTCCCCATCCCCCACCTCCCCCTCCGCCTCCCCCCGCCTCCCCGTCCTCCTCCTCCGCCTCCCCTCTCCTCCTCCGCCGGCGAGGTGCTCGTTGCTCGGGAGATGGCCGGGGAGGTGCTTGAGGCGAGGTTTTTTGGGCGGAAGGGAGAAGCCGGCGGGTGTTTTGGAGGGGAAGAGCGGGGTGGGGGGGGTTTGGGGGGTGTAGAGAGCAATTTAGGTGAGGGGGTGGGAAGGGTGGGGGGTAATTTAGAAATTTTTAATTTTTTAGGGGTGTCCTTAGCAAATGGGGGGGTGTAGAGAGTATTTAATTTTTTTTTAATTTTTGGCGGGTGTCCTGAGCAATAGGGGGGGTGTATATAGAACCACCCAAAAATAGGGGAAAGTGCGCCCTTCGGGAACGTTGCGGTCAAAAAGGTAATGGAAGGCAACGGCCAGAAAATAACCGCAATCAACGGCCTCCCGCCGAAACGCAAAGCCGAATTTTTGAAAAAGAGAAGCCAAGCGGGTGCCACCGACCGGGATCCACGATGACCGGCTATTGCCGTTATCTTAATGGTGACGGTGGTAATTTGTCTTTCTTTTTTCTTTTTTTTTTCTTTTTTTTTTCTTTTTTTTTCTTTTTTTATACATTGGCTGCTTATAGTAGTCTAGCTTGAGCAAGACCAAAAAAAGAATACACATTAGAGACGAAGGAACAAATACATGGTGGGTCCAAAAAAATCTCTTCGGAATAGTGAGCAGCAAAGAAGACGATCCAGTCCGCAGTCCTATTCGCCTCCAGAAAAATATGCACAACTTAGAAGGCAGCACACTTCCCCAATAGCCTCCGGATATTGACTAGAAGCGGATGATTTATCTTCTGCATCCCCTCTTGTAGGATCCGCTCAATAATCTCTACTGTGTCGCCATCTAGGATGATACTCTCAGCCTTGAGCGCCCGCTTGACATAGAAAACTTCTTCCCACGTCGTCTTGAGTTCCGCTCCAGGAGCACCAGTCTCAAAATTACGTCGTCCTTGTGCAGCTATCAGCCTGGAGTAGTGATCTCTGATCACAAATACAACACCGACACAATCGCTGCTCTCTGAAAAACTACCATCAAAATTTACAGGTAGTAAATTTGTCATTGGGGAGTAAGAATAATGTACAGGTAGCTCCGCTTGCAATGTTAGCTCGCATGTCCCTGTAAACTGCTAGCTAAATGCTACCCTAAAATGCCAATCTCAAAATGCTAACATGAGATGAGGTAACTAATAGCTTGTGCGAGTCCCTTTGGCCATGAGCTGCGTAGGAGATGATCTTCAGATTCGATCTACAAGTCAAATCTCATAATCATGGAACTAGTGAATTTTAAAGTTCTTTTCATCTAAGAAACATGATACTTGGTCACAATTGCTTGCTTTGAATTCAAACTTCATTTGATCTTGTTACTATTGCCTGACTTAATTAGATATAATGGTGGTCAATTAAGCTTATGTGGTTGCACACTTTACACATGAGCGGAGCTTTCTTTAGGTTTTTCTTTGGCTACTAGGGGTGAGAATGACTCTATCATGCTGTTTTAAGAAGAAAACTAATAGGTTCATGCTTGGGAAACTAAGATGAGGTTGGCTAAGGTCTGGGATCTTTACATATTACCATCTTAAGGTACATTGGTAATTTGCAAAAAGAAAATAAATTACAAAAATCTCCATGAGATTAGGGATAAATTATGCTTACATCCAATATTAAAAAAAACCTACACTTATCTTAATAAAATTTTTTTTTATCCAATACTTTAACTTATAACTTAACAGAACATTAGTCAAACCGTTAACTTTAAATAAGACCCAAATGCCACATCAAAAAAAAAAATGATCAGAATAATTTTACTTGATATAACAACGATCCAAAGATATAAGAAAACATATGCATCCTTCTTATTCAAAGAAAATTTTGACTTTTTATATAAGATAAATAGATACACTAATACCATTAATTTAATTAAGTATAAGTATAGATTTTATAAACTATTGAATGTAAGAATAATAAAAATAAAACTCAAAAAAGTTTGTGTAATTTAATCTAAAAATTTTCTTGGCTTGAATAGTTTAGATCCACTAAGTAGTAAGCTGGGAAGAATGGACTTCAATTAAGAAACCATAAGGAATCTTTAATGCGAATCACAGATCCATATCTAGAAGCTAGTGCAATCCCTTCCGCATGTGGCCATTGGAGCGACTCCATGTCCATCTGCAAACCAAGTTTGAGATCATTCATCCAAGTTTTATAGATTAAAATTTTTGAATATGCTTACTAGAAGAACTTGTCTTGCTAATTGCCTCCCTTCGCTTTTGAAAGAAGTTAGTGTTCCGAGACACATGATGATGGCACGCTCGCCATTTTATTTTAGAAAGATAAAAGTTGAATATTCTCGAGCGAAGTGGAACTTGCATAATATAGTCATGTACACAGTTTTTCAAGGAAAATAGTCATTCACATAGTTAATTCTATATGATGATTGCATCGATCTCATCTTTGCCATTAATTTCAAAATAGCAAGAAATCTTGCCTCTTGCCCCAAATTCAACCTGGTAATAGTCATGCACGTACATGGCTAATTAATTTTCTGTGGTTGCCAAAGTCGATGTACGTGTCAATCTCAAGCTAAGAATATCTCGTTTATTGGTGATAGCATCCTCAACAGAACGCGGCACCAAACCTAAGAGTAGGTATTAAGATGGAACTCGGTGATTCATAATTCTGGATAATTTGAACCTTGATGATCTAAGATCATAATATTTGGTATGCAATATTTTGGTGATTACAGATCTTTAGATATCCACAAATAATCTATTTGATATTTTATAAGGTCAAGATCCATATAATAGCAAAAAAATTATCTCTGATATATTGCATAAAATATATTATAATAAATTACTGATACATTTATTAAGATATTTTATAAAAATATAATTTTATCAATTATTAATCCTATCAAGATATATTAATTATTACAAAATTAATATTTTATTTATATTTATAAACATATTACTATTATAATACTAATATTTATTTGGATCAGAATAAAGATAAATAGAAGTAATATACTAAATAATTTTATAACATAAAAAAAGTATAATAATATATTTCTATTATAATTGGAAATTACAATCAAATAATAATATGACAATAATATAATTAATGATATATTATAATATAATATACATCATTAATACAATATATTGTCACATAATGATGCATCGATATACCAATTGTTTTTGTTGAATTGAGTGGCATTCTTATTCCTAAATTTCGGTCTGTGATCACTTCCTAGAGTGATTTTGGATGTCCGACCTCAAGAATGGATTTTTCACATAGGGCTAGATGGTAATTGTGGTGCAACCAAAAATTATCATTTTGCCTCTTCAATTCATATGATCCTTGATTTTGGGAGGCTGGCCACTCATGAAAATAATGTGGTTGGCGAATCAAGGAAACCGCGTGGCCCACACTTAAGTACAAGAAGAATTTCGACAAAAATGGCTCTTTCTCTCTCTATCTACGTGCTTTGCTCAACCTCCACTTTAGTATAGGTTTGCAGGTGTTCACATGGAAAAAAAAAAAGAGAGGTTTCAGTGCGGTTGGGGGTGGTCATGTCGCTTCACTGCTCCCGTCCGATCTCCATAGTAACCATATCGATCCAGGAGCCATATTGAGGAACATTCCTCTGTGGGAAACTGCAAGTGGCTTCTTTATCCACTCCAGAAAGGAAAGTCAGTGATGACCAAGGACGGTGCAGTTAATGTCAGCACCGCATCAGGCTTCTCTCTTTGTATCTCGGAGTTCTTTCTTTACATGGAATTGGAATTTGCTTTTCTCAAAAGCAAGTTATGCCTTCATGCTCCGACAAGTTGAAATAGTTTTTAAGGAGGAAGTTCAATAAAGAAAAAGTGGCTAAAACTTCAAACCATCAACAAGTGTCAGTGTGTACGACAATCTTTCATTTCTATTTTTTTTTTTCTTATGCGAGTTTTATAGATGATCGATACCCTGAATTCTGATCTATAACATTTTCTAGGAAGTTTTCATATCATTTGGCAATGTTAAATCTCTTGGTGTGGTCCCTCCTCACGTGGGACTCACCGCATAAAGGTAAGGACGAGCCCACCGGCTTGGGTGAGTCGTATTGCAAAGGGGATTCAATTGAAAATGGAAGAGAAAAAAAAAAGAAAAAAAGAGAAAAAAAATAAGAAAAAAAGAGAAAAAAATTATGCTGCTTTATCGGATAATCGGATAATTGATTGTATTTAGATTTGATTAAAATTTTAGTATATTGTTTCTGGAATTGAGTCCTATAGATTGAATGGTTTGAATCGTTGAAAATCCTTCTCTATTGATTATTTTAAGCATCAACACTTGGTGAGATCTATAATTTTGTTATTCATTGTTGAAATCCGCCTTATTGGTGATGAATGTTCTTATTATGGAAGCTAAGATTAAATTTTGTTAATATTTATGCAGCCTCCAGTTGAACTAGAGAGGATCTATCGTAATTTCATTATTCTAAATAGTAGAAGTTTTTGGCTGACCTAGGTCCCATAGTTTTTTTTTCTTTCACATAGAAGGATTTTTCTTGTGTTGTCTCTCTTGTTTCTGGATTGTTTGATTATTTTACCTGTTAATTGCTTGAGTAGATTGTAGAGATTATTGTTGCTTGGTGAGTGATATCCTATTTAATTACACAAAAAGAGAAGAAGTTTACGATATCATTATTTCTTGATTGCATTTTTTTCTAACAAAATCTTCATATGCATCTAGATATGTGAAGATGAATTTTATCTAAGGCTGAATTTAGTCTGCACTATTTGATTTTGTCGATTGAACAAAGCTAGGGTGCCCATAATTCCAATTACTAGGATTAAACCTTTTCAATGTACCAATGCATGGCGAGATTTTGCTCCATTTTCAAAAGCAAACAAATATGATACCTCGCGATCTATATTTTCAAATATTATTGAGTACCTACACATGCATGACGAGATAGGCTCGAATGGTAAAGAGTCTCTCATTTGCCGAGAAGGATTATGTCAATAGATATTTCCACCAGAAAAGAGTGTCAATTCGTATAATTAGGGCAATAGAGTGCAGCCACTGGTCATTCAAAAGACTAAGATGTTTTACCAAAAAAAAAAAAGAAAAAAAAGACTAAGATTTCTCCTTTTAAAACAATCTACCCATATTTATGATTGTTTAGCTTATTTTGCTCCAGTTTATTTTATTTTATTTTATTTTTTGGTTGAACTGCACAATAAAATCCCTGGAAATAAGAGGGCTGATAGTGAGGGTCAATGCCCTGATATTAACCCTGAACTCTTGCATAGAAACAACCATAGATCACAATGTATGATGACCGAAGTCTCTTTCTAGATGTAGAATACATGGGTGCGAAAGAAATCTAACATAAAAAAAAAAAACAAAAATAAAAATTAGTAGGGCCTAAATGTAAGGAAGCATTAATACCAAGCATGGGATCGTTGTGATTGATAGAAAATCCTAAAAATTTGATCAACGAAAGGGGCGGCAATACTTGACCCATTTAACCCTTTTAACATAATTCAGCCCATTGTAGATTGGATCGGACTGTCTAATAAAATGATCAGATTCAAATTTAGATTTTTGATATATTTTTAATCTATTATGTATCCGATCCGATTCGTATCTTGTCCAATCTGTTCCGATTGCTACCTCTATCCACAATCTTAATCTCACCATAGTCATCTATTATGATCGTAATATGTGACGAGCTAAATTTGGATTCATCCAATGTTTTCTTTAAAGATAAAATAATTTTTGAAATAACGTGATCACACTTGCATGTCTGACATGCCATGGACACCCCAATCGATCCTGAGATCTCCGTGGAACTTCGGTATCCTCCATTGTTTGGAAGAGAAGGAGTGGAGGCATAAATGGGATGCAGGAGACCTCCCTCCCCTACCATCCAATGAGTTCGGCTATGAGTTGGTCCGCCACTGCTCAGCCATCTCCAAAAGGCAAATTAGTCTCCTCCTCCGTATGGTTCATTTCAGCGCAATGCAATCATTTGCCCTCGTTGGCGCCGAGTGGATTTTTTTTGTTTTTTCCACTTTTTAGCTGGCATCTTTCTATTGGCTTCAAAATAAATTTTTTTATATTATTCATTTCAGAAAATATGCGCATGAGCTCACTGGGAGTCACATTCCTGCACTTACAGATAAATGAGATGCTTATAGGGCTCGTTTGGTTAAGGGCTCGTTTGGTTCGCGGGAAGTATTTTCCCTCCTAGGAATATGATTCCTGAGAATCAGATTCCTAGGAAGAGGATACCTAGGAAAGTACTTTTGACATGTTTGGTTAACCATGGGAAAGTGACTAATTTCCAAAGTGCTTATGTTTGGTTGACCATCCACTTTCCTAGGAAAGTTATGTATAATTCCTATTATGCCCTTAATAAAAATTAGGTCTTTAATGCCTCTTTAATGCTTCTTTAATGCTGAAGGGTCTTTTTGGGAAAAAATAAAAAAAGGAGTGATTCCCACCTCATGGGAAAGTAACTTTCCCATGTTTCTCATGGGAAAGACTTTCCCATGAAATGTGGGAATCATATTCCCATGGGAATACAACTTTTCCATCTCTCTTATTTGAAAACTCCAACCAAACAAGAGGCATTTCATTACTTTTCCGTTGACCACACTTTCCCCCCTCGTTTTCCTGCGAACCAAACGAGCCCATAGATATGATAAGAAGTATGAGTAGTAATTCTAGCCTGCTTTTGTCCTTATGGAGTAAAGCTTTAAAAATCGTAATGTACATACTAAACAAGGTCCCATCCAAAGATGTTCCCAAGGCACCTTTTGAACTATAGAAAAGATGAAAACCTAGTTTAAGTCATGTTTAGATGCAATTGGAGCTTTTTATTTTTCAAAAATATGATCCAGGATGCCACCACTAGATATGCTATTAGGCCGTGTTTGGGTGCAGATAATAAAAATATTTACCGGTTTGGACCAAGTTGAGGCAGAATCTGGGTACCTACCGAGTATAAAATACTATATTTCGAAGACCTATTAAATATCCAAAATGTTTAAATATATCATTGCTTTTTATTTTAAATTGAAGCATATAAAAATAAAACTAATATGAAACACATATATCAGTATTTATTCCCATACATAAGTATGCATGCATGTATGATTTATATGCATGTATGTAAGTATATAATAAACCAGGTAGTTTATACAGGTTTGGGTCAGATTAGGCATACAAAACTGAAAGCTAGGCCCACACGGAGAATTTCAATGGATTTGACTTTGATTTCATACCCAACTCATTTATTGTGGTTTGAGGTAGGTTGGGGCGACAGCCTTAGCCACCATGAAGGTTTGAATGCAGACACCTTCGGGTGGAAAGTAATACCAACCAACTAAACTAAGATTGATTGGTGATGCACTTCAAGCATCATATAACATCACCATACTCCATTTTATCTGCATAGATTTACACATGCAATTATGTTTGCATGATCCAATATAAGTGTGTGGATTGGAATGCAACAGATATAAGAAGAGAGGAGACGTACTTGACCTACATATTCTAACTTTAGTTGGTTCATGTAGGGTGTGAGGGTTGAGCCTATGGCTTTGAATATAGCATATAGTCATGTTTTATTCCCTTTTCAAATATTTCTCCTCTCCATGGAATGTAGCAGAAGCATGATGCGAGATGATAAGCCTTAAATAGGAGTTAAAAATTAACTTTATCGACATAAAACCGACTCCTCAAAAGGGTGGAGTTCTCAGATTAACTAGGTATAGAGGATTCCTACACATGGTGGAAAATAAGTTGCTTCCACAGGGACCAACAATAACGGGACCACCCAATTTCGGCCAAATGGGCCCCAGGACCAATAGAGTCGGATATCGACCCCGCTAAGAGCCAGTCCGAGCTCGGACTCCGCCGAATGCATGATCGACCTCGGCCGAATCTTTCCGTCGCCGCGACCTACAGCAACCTTCTGATGCTTATGATGACGTCCTGAGCTCAAGCTCTAGAAGCCCCAAAAGCTTCCTCGAGGCGCCTCCTGTATTCGCCAACCTACCTCGACTAAGCTCGGGGCGCCTTCTGTTGTCGCCGACCCACCCTGACCAAGCTCGGAACGCCTCCTGTATTCGCCGACCCGCTTCGACCAAGCTCGAGGCACCTCCTATAATCGTCGACCCTCCCCGATAAAGCTCGGAGCGCCTCCTATATTCACCGACCCGCCTCGACCAAGCTCGGGGCACCTCCTGTATTCCCCGACCCGCTCCGACCAAGCTCGGGGCGCCTCCTGTATTCGCCGACCTGTCCCGATCAAGCTCGGAGTGCCTCCTATATTTGCCGACCTGCCCCGAGCCTCGAGCTCGGAGCGTTTTATTGAGGAAGCTAAGCCGACCTCATCAAATATGTGATGCGACTTCTCACCGAGCCCAGCCTCGCCAAAAATCGCATCCACTTGCATGCCTACGCCCGCTTGTGTAGTCGTACATTGTAAACACCTTCACACCATGCTTTGCTTGCTGGCCAGCGACAGTCAAGGACAATGCCATGATACTCCAGCCATACCCTGCTACGACTGTCAACGCCTTACCACTCACAAGGACAGACTGCACTGTGCGCCACAAGCAAGCTCTGGCTGCACACCATCCCCTCTCATGATGGAAACGGGCCATACCTCCGCCATCTGAGCGCCCCTACAGAGACTATAAGTAGCCCCATCAAGTAACGCCTAAGGAACTTTTGGCTGAACCAACTGAGCTCCACTCTAACTTGATCGTCGGAGGGCCCTTACTGGAAGCACCGGTGAGACTTTGTGCAGGTACATCGTCGCGTGGGAGATGGCTCTCCTCCTCTTTCTTAACACTCCGGCAGCTCCCTCGACTCCTCCGGCATGGTCATCCTCGGGCCAAATTTGAACCACAACACTAATTGATCTCGACATGCTCATCGCCACATGGCATTGATGCTATCTTATTGAATTTTGTAAAGAAGAAAGGAGAGGAAATGTGAAAGCAGGAGCGGCCCAATATATTTGGGGGCCTAAAGCGAACTCACTAAGGGCTCATTTGGTTTGCGGAAAAAGAAAGAGGGAAAGTGTGGTCAACGGAAAAGTAATGAGATATTTCTTATTTGGTTGGAGTTTTTAAAGAAGAGAGACGGAAAAGTTGTATTTTCATGGAAATATGATTTTCACGTTTCATGGAAAAAAAATTTCATGAGAAACAGGGAAAAGTTACTTTCCCGTGAGCCGGAAATCAATCCATTTTTATTTTTTTCCAAAAAAGCCCTAAAACATTAAAGTGGTATTAAAGATCTAATTTTTATTAAGGGTATAATAGGAATTACACATAATTTTTCTAGGAAAGTGGATGGTCAACCAAACATAAATACTCTAGAAATCTGTCACTTTTCCATTGTCAACCAAACATACCAAAAGTACTTTTCCAGACATCCTCTTTATAGAAGTCTGCTTTCCAGGAATCATATTATTAGAAGAAAAAATGCTTCCCACGAACCAAACGAGCCATAAGAGGAGCCTTGTTCCTTTCTATTTTATCTTTGAGACCTTTCCTGTAGTGTGCCGGCCTAAGGAGAACTCACTAAAGAGGCTTTTTCCTTTTTGTTTTATCTTTGAGGCCTTTCCTACGGCGAGCCTTCTTTGGACCGGGGCGTTAGGCAACCGCCTCAGTCGCCTAAGGGTTGGGCCGGCCCTGCATGGAAGTATACAAACAGAAAGGAGAAAACCTTCCAAGTGGTTCCATCGCAACAAGAGCAACAGAAGGAACAGAATAGCATAGCCTCTCAATTAAAACTCTGATAGGGTAGGTAGCGAGGCCGGTGCAACCTATATCATGAAAAGTTCTGCAATAATCCTATTTTGCCTGAGTTAGATGACATGTTAAAAAATTTAGCTAAAAAATATTATTTGAATTTTTTGGCTCTATACAAGAGCCTAAAATCTACCAAATGCATAATCGATATAAGACTAAATACACGCCTGTATAGTTTTTTATATCAGTTATGTACTGAATAGATATTGGGTACCTATATAGGATCAAGAAATCAAAATAGTATCTTTCAATTAGCTTTTTTAGACGAGATCCTAAATCATGATATACGATCGCTTTTGGTTAGACCTCTCCATGCAAGACATCAATCAAAGAGTTTTTCCACTCTAGCAACGTATCATTTGATTTAACAAGTAATTTGACACGTCTGCTCTGGTTGTCTATCTAATTGTTTGCACCATCCTTAAGCTAGTAAAAATTTCCTTGCAAAGTATCAAGAACAACCTGCTGCAATATCAAGAGACGTGCTAATTATAAGTTCTTTAGACATTGTATCTGCGCGCCATAAGGATAGCTAAGTAAGTCATGTGGACATGCAAGGCATGAGGGGGAAAAGAAGAGGCATTTATCATTTTTGTCTGTTGGTACTTATCCTTTCCATGCACCAAACTATGGTGCATCATTATCCCTTATTTTTTTTCTCGTGCTGCTAAGGCAGGAATGTCAAACTACACGAGTCCTAACATACCCAATAAAGTTAAAACATAAAACATCATGGAATGTCCTAGGCAAATCCTAGGCGGAGACATCTTCCTTTTTGTTTTTTTTTTCTTCTTGTTTTAAGATGAGGGACGAAGCCAGCTAGTTCCTTCAAAATAACTCAAATTAAGGTATATTACTAGTAAGAAGGATGTTTTCTAGCTGGGGAAAGTAGAAAAGCTTGATAAATGATATTTATTGAAGTGAAAGAGAATACATTCTAACAATTGGACAAGTTTACCTACTAAGTTACTTTCAAAAACTAATATATGAATTAATTTATATACTAGATTTTTAAACTTAGTTTTTTGGAAAAAAAATGATTAAACGAGATTTGCTTTGCAATTGGAATTCTAAAGATAAATTAGTCGCAACTCACAAGTCACACGTATACAAATCTTGTGTGCCTTCAAGAAGATAGCTTTATATCCATTTCGGAGGCCATATTCGATCAATTTCTCACGGTACTCATGTCTATAGCGTCACTTATAAAGCGCCATCCTAGGCGAGGATGGCGCTATATACTAAACCGTCTGATCAAAATCCAAGGGTCCACCTTATCTGATGGAATTCTTTGGAAGATTAGTAGGGCCACCGAACACCAATATTGGGTGATCGAGGCCCAGCAGTGGTAAGCCCGTTACGGGCAGAAGAGGAAGGGTTGACACGTGTGCGGCAGTCGCATGTGCATGACGTGCGGGCGCACGTGGCGAGAAACAAGCTGGGCAAGGCGGCTAGATTTCGTGAGGGCCGCCCTCACGTGGTGGGGCCACGCAGGGCCTCTCATTCCGCACGAGCTTTCACGTGACCGGGAGTAACCGCAGGCGGCGGACGCCACGCGTCATCAGCACATCGGCTGTCTTATTATTTAAAAAAAAAAAGCCAGCGAGGGTCCCTTTTAAACCTCGCTTCTTTAGCCCGGCAGTGCCATTATGACGTCGAACGCGAGCAGCCTTACGAGCCGTCCAATGCTACGGCTCATAAGTGGACACATGGGAGTTGGGGAAGGATTTTGGCATTGAAATTAGACTTGCTCATCGGGTTGGTTAGGCTAGATTTGGAGCAAGCTCAGCTAAAGATACGACTAAAATTTGTTAGATCTGAACATAATTTGGCCCAACCTTGAACCTACTTTTCTTTTTGTTTCCTGCACTTAAAGCGGATATTTCATATGACGTGAATGAATGCATCCAATAAAATCTGCAAAAACTAAATCATACAGTACCCTACGCAATTCCTCCTCTCCTGCTCATAGAATGTCTCATGAGTGGCACACGACATCTGCAAAAACTAAATCATACAGTACCCTACGCAATGTTTCATCTTCTTCCTTTTTTTTTTTTTTTAATTTTATTCCATTGAAGCAATCCACTATTCTTTAGTTGTTCTCCAAGCTCTAGTCTGATCAAATTGTCAATCAGCCCGACCCAAAAAACTAGGAATAGAAAAACATCAATAAGATGGCACACTCTCAAGTGAACAATATAACAGTCAGAAAATACCTTCATGGCTTGTGGCCGAAAGACCCTGCCCAAATTGGACTTCTGACTCGGCCGGTCGACGTTAAGGAACGCCGACAGCGGATGATAAATTTCTCCGATGATTCCTTGCTCCTCAAGACGAAAGAAAAAAGTCATGCTTGGAAAGACCGATCTCTGTGACCACACTTTTAAGTTATCAAAAAGAATCCAGTAATCATCGGTATTTTTCTTGCTATATTGCTCGAGAGCCATATGGCTGCAGAATGGCTTGACATTAAAGTCGTGCAAAGTGTGGTAACCCAAACTTGGGACACAATGAAGTCTGATTTGTCCAACCTTTAGGCAGTTGATCATGAAAGGAATGCCCAAGATTTATTTTGATCTTGGTTGACCTACTAGCACCCAAAGTCATCATAGCTGCTTGTAGCCTTTAGTAAAATGACATCTTTGTACATACCATTAAGATGATCATGGCTCCTCTCCCAATGATCAATAGCGTACAACCCTACATCTCCAGACGACCTACTTTAATGAACAAAAATCACATGGGGCGGGCACCAAAGAAAAAAATATGAGATATGCTTCCTATTTTATCACATTATCTCTAACGCTCACTTTAAAAAAGAAACCCAAAAGTCATAGATTCCTTCTACAAACGGAGTTACTAGTCTCGTGATTAAAAAAGCAAAAAAAAAAAAAAAATCGGGGTACACAATACATGGTCAAGTAATGCACACCAAGCAAATTAGTTATTTAGCAGGTCAATACACATATCTAGGTAAATGGATACACAGTTTCTAAAACATGACGTTCATCAGTACACATTTAGATGATATATGTTTAGCAAATTAGCCATTTAGGAAACAAATATATACCTCTAAGCAAATTAATATATAGTTTTCAGAACATCATATTCATCGACACATGCTACCTAGCCGGTGATATATATTCATTGACTTTTTGATACATATTGCAAGCTTATTTCTTACAAATCTAAAAGTGTCCAATACACACCACGAAATAAATTGATATACAGTTTTCAAAACATACTTTTGTACCAGTATACACTGCATTGTCAGGTGATACACACCGATCAAATTAATCATATCGCAAGCCAATACACACCTCTAGGTAAATTGATATATTGTTTTCAAAACATAATGCTCATCAGCACCGATACACAGCTTTTGATATACACTTTTCAATTTTTTAATATATACCGCAAGCATATTTGATACATACATAGCAGTGATCTAATACACACCTCCAAGTAAATTGATACATAGTTTTCAAAACATATTTTTTACTGGTACACACTATATGGTCAGATGATACATACCAAACAAATTAATCTTCTCGCAAGCCAATACACACCTCTAGATTAATTGATACATAGTTTTTAAAATATAGTGCTCATCAGTACCAATACATAATTTTCTAGCTTTGTCTAATATAAAAAATTATATACATATCATTTTTTAGATTCCATAAACTCTTAGATGCAAAGATCTTATTCATAGTTTTTTAAAGCTTATGAGTAGTTTTAGAAAAAAAAATATATTTCTCAATTGGTGGAAAAGCAGCTTTCCTATATCTCTCATCGTTTTTCTTTTTCATAAAATATGCGAATCTTATTCCCACGAGAATGCTACTTTTTCGTATCTTTTATTTAAAAACTCTAACTAAATAAGAAGTTTTTCTTCATCTTTCCCTCCTTTTCCCATGAATCAAACAAGTCCAGACAACTCATCTAACTTGCAGAAAGAGAAGGAGAAAAAATATGGTCAACGAAAAAATAAAGAAACATCACATATTTGATTGAAATTTTCAAACAAAAAAAAATAGTTTGTAAATGATAATAAAAATTTTACATTTTTTTTGGTAGAATGGTGAATCGTACTAATCTAGCATGAGTACAACAATAAAATAATAATAATAAAATAGAAGTTGTTGAAGAGGAGGAGGGGTAGCCTTGTGGGTCTCTTAGAGGACCCTAACCGAATGTTGAGTAACGAAGGAGGTGACCTAGTCGGCAGCCATGTTCGTCTCCTAGTAGATATAAACGGCCCAAAATGCATCACAAAACCTCGTCAACCTACGGATGTCCTACAGTAGCGGGTGCCCATCGCCGGTCCTGTGTTGGCCCTGGATCTACTCAATCACCATGGTGAAGTCTCCTTCAAGGTGGATTCTGTCTACTCCCAAGACAAGCCTCGCATAAGTAAGGCCTTTCCAAGTGGTTCTCAGCTCTGCTCCAAGGACGAACATATCAAAAACACATGGACCTCTGGCTACGACGAGTCTAAAATTATGACCCCTAATTACGAAACCAACTCCTCCCTTGCTGCCACCATCGGTCATATTGTCGTCGAGGTTTACCCTAAGAAAGCTAAGGGGTGGGGGCTCCCAAGAGATAAAAACTATATGGATCGCTGTAGTGCTCTATCAGCTACGATCCTCAGATACAACCTTTTATTTTCGAAGACGCAGGCGTTTTTGTACAGTTAGATATGGTAGGCCCCGTAAGCACACTTGACACCCTAAGCCATATTAGTGGGGCTCCTCATATAGTTCTTTAGGTAGCCAAGAAAAGCTTCAACCGAGGATATGGACTGCAAAAATCTCGAGACAGCCCGGGCCCCCCCTCCAAACATGAACCACTTGTGGACAAGAAAACAAGACATGGGCGATGGACTCCTCGATCTCTGGGCATTGATCATAGGCAGGACTGGACCTCAACCCCCATCTGACCAACACGCTCCTGGTCGGCAGGCAACCCCATGCCACCTTCCAAATAAATAGTGCAACACATGGGTGAATGCGAATCCTTTAGATCTGGCCTCCATTTATCCATCAAGCTACCTCAACACTGACCAAGTCATAAATCTCTCAAGCACTCACCTTTGACTTGTCGGTCGATCTCCAAACCCTCATGTCCGCAGCCTCCTCGGTGGGAATCAGTAGAGCTAGGACTCTCTCAGCCAACTGCGCCCCAAAGACAAGCTAGATGGCCGTCTCATTCCATCTTCTCTCCTCTGGGACGAACAAGTCACAAACTCTGAGACCGACCATTTTCTCCAGGTCAATCATGATATGCCACAAACCAAGCTGCTGCTCTATCTTCTATTAAGTCAATCGACTAGCCATCTCCCACGGACCATCAAATATTGGGGAGCACCAACGGGGTGCGAGCACAAATTCCCTCTAGATGAACGAGTCGTATCGCCCAGTCTGGAAATTGAGCACAGAGGTCCGCATGCCATATTTGGCCTTTATCAAGGTACTCTAGAGACTCTCAGGCTCAAGCAGGTACCTAGCTGCATGTCTAGCAGCAAGGAGCTCTCACTTCCTAAGCAAGGAGTAAATGCCTAGCCCTCTACGACTAAGAGGTTGTCAAACCACCTCCTATGCTACCAGGAGAACTCCACTTTTGCCTTCCCGCCTACCCCAAATGATGCTCCTAAACATCTGCTCCAAGATCCTCAATGGTGCCTTGGGCAAAATAGTGTTGGACAACAGATAAACTGAAACCGAGCTAAGGATAGACTGCACCAAGGTGACTCTACCTGTCATAGAAAGAGCGCACGACTGCCACCCCTCGAGCCTTTGCCTACTGCTTTGTTCAATGGTAGTGCAATCTGACCTGCAGAGGCATCGTCCGATTATGGGCACCCCCCGATACCTTAAGGTACCCTCCTGCTCGCCCACACCCAGAACTTCCATAATGATAGTCCTGAGCCACGACTTGAACATTGGACTAAAGCAAATAGCTAACTTAGCCAGGTTGACTTGCTGCTCGGAAGCTATACAATACTACTCCATGATCCTTTGGATCACCTGTGCATTCCGCATCATAGCTCGGGCTAGTATCATATAATCATCAGCAAAAAGGAGGTGTGAAATTGGGATGAAAGTCGGCACAAGCCTATAGGCCTTTACGATCTGAGATACTGAAGCTGTCCGGAGGGCTCTGGACAAGGCGTCAGCACAGATGATGAAGAGGAATAGAGAGAATGGACAACCTTGTCAAAGCCCGACCGTAGACTTGAAAAAAGGCATAAGCGTGTCGTTCATCAATATGGCGAAGGATAGAGCCTGAACACAGCCCATAATCCATCTTATCCATAACTCATTAAAACTAAAGCTCTCCAAAGAATGAATCAAGAAGCACAAATTTATATAGTCGTAGGCCCCCTCCATGTCAAGCTTAACTCCCAACAAACTTCTTAGGCACGGAGCTCTCTGGAGATCATACATAAACTCCTAAGCAATAAGAACATTGTCATAGATACTATGACCCCCAACGAAGGCTCCCTGCTCAGGGCTGATGAGTTGGGGCAGAATTCCCCTCAGGTTGGATACAAAGATCTTCGTAGTGGCCTTGTATAGGATGGTACATAGACTGATCAATCTATAGTAGTCCGGCTCTACAGCATCCTGCCTCTTCGGGATCAAAGTAATGAAGGTCCTCTTCTAGGCCCTAGGCATCAAGGCATCCCAAAAAATTGCTAGACGACTGTAGTCACTTCCTGCCGAATAATAACCTAATATCTTCTAAAGAAAATTGGAGAAAACCCATTCGGCCCGAGGGCCTTGTCCTCGGCCAAGGACCAAATCGCCTCTTGAACTTTCCTAACCATAATCGAATAGACAAGGGTGGTGTTTTCCTCTTCTGACACTCTCTTTATCGGTGCTGGCCTAAAAAATAACCCACTACTACCAAGTTGAGCCATCCACCTCAGCTTGAAAAACTGCATAAGTTCCCTACTAATAGTACTAGTCATCCATCATCTGACCACTATTATCCTTGAGGCTTCTGATTTTGTTCCTCCCATCTCCTAATAATTGTCGATTGGTAAAAAAAATTTGATGTTTTGGTCCCCCTCCATGAATCATTGCACCCTTGATTTTTACCGCCTGAGGACCTCTTGCCAATGAAGAAGCGAGTGATGCATGGCTAATGGTACTCGGAGCTCCACCAATTCCTCCTCGAACAAGCTCCCACTCTGCTTCTCTCTAGATTGGAAAATGGTAATAGAAGCTCCTCTCCTCCATCCTTCTAAAAATGTTGCCCACCTCCTCCCGATTTGACTTCCGCAATCGGTGTTTGGTATGGAGTTTGTGAGTAACCTGATACATAACATCGCCTCGCACCGCCGTGCGCCAAGCCTCCCACACAATATCCCCGGACTGTGGATAGGAGAGCCAAATCTTCTCGAACCGAAAAGGACTCCAATATGGGGTAAAGGAGGAAGTACTAGCTACAATGGGGCAATGGTCCAAGGTGATATGTGGAAGATGGCACACATGATAGTCCGGAAAGTGCTGAATCCACCCAACTGTGGTGAAAATCTTGTCTATCCTCCCCAGATCAACTAGGCTGTTAGCTGTGATGAAGTCCTAAAACCCTCTAACCTCAATCTTGCTAGTAAAATGCTTGCCCCCATTTCTCTTAGGGACCATCAATGCAGTTAAAGACACTTGCCACTACACCACCTCGCCCCATAGCACCTGACGCTCCTTGTAGTCAGTGCTAGCATAACAGTAGATAAAATCCAAGAAGGCCCATTTCGTTCAAAAAAATCACCATGATAACCTGTTGGTTACAATTATGGAAGATGTCAAAGTTATAGCTACCTAATCTCGAAACCACTACAATACCATCCGACAAGCTTTGAGACTCCACCGCATAGAAGCCCCAAAAAATAGGAAAATAGCGCATGATGCACTGAAGACTCTTGCCCGAGAGACGTGGCTCAAATAGGATGCACACTTCCGGATCATGCAGATACACTAGCCTTCTAAAGGCAGGGCCAAAGGAGGGTTTTTCGGGCCCTGCAGTTCCACAAGAAGATCCTCATTTTGTAGATAGGGGTTTGCCCCAGGCCTCTCCGTCAGCCTCTGTCTACAACTCACCCACCGCCACATCCTCCCTTGGTTACTCTCCCAAATCTGAGCCCACCACAACCATCTTCGGGTGGCGGACTGTCGATCCATGATCACCCCCGATCAGGCCCAATCCATCCCCCATGACCCAAGAGCCCATCGCCATCACCACAACCTTCCTGTCATCCGCACCTATTGTCGGCCCACCAATGATCGTGATAGAAGGGATAAGATCGCCTTGCGCCTCCCTGACCAGCTCACCATATCGCATGTCGATGCATCCCAGCCGCCATCTGGAGCTCCACCGAAGGGCTCCAATACCCTTGAATCAGCTGTTGACAATGAAGTTGGGACCCAAAGCCGAGATGGATCTTTGCGAGCCACGACCTCTCGGCCAGACGTGATGCTTTCTCCCAAAGCCCCACTACCCCCACGGTCGGCCTTCCGGGATGGGGGTGGACTCGCGTCGATGAGGATCACAATCCCCCTTGGCCGGTGGGGATCCTGAGCCCGTGGGAGGGGAGCTGAGCCGAGACTATGAGAACCCAAACTCCCCAGCACTAAATTGCATGGATTGTGGGCTCCTAACCCGCTTGAGCAGGCCTAAGCAGGACCTAGCCTCCACCATGTCCGTATCGGCCTATTGTCCTTCGATTTGGCCCGACAGACCTTCTCCAAGGGCCCAACCCACGTCGCTTCGCGGCAGGCGGCTTGACTTAGGGCCGATACTCGACTGACTCGCCCCTTCGGCAATTTGCACCAAGTCACTCATCCCGGCCCCCTTCTTTGGTAATCTCCGTCAGGCCACTTTGGTTGGCTTTTGCTAGCCATCCAAATTCAGCGGTAATTTGGACAAGCTTAGCCTGTTTTGTGGAGAACTCAAACCCAACTAAGAAGAAGTCAGCCTGGACGCCGACTCGAGGGTGGACTCAGTCGTCTTCCTCAAACGCACCTTGGCCTTGGAAACCCTAGGCTGCTGGATTCTGGACGTGGCTGGCCAAGGGCCGAAAATCCGACGTCGTTCCCTGCTAACCATCTCCTCCTCAAGCCTCCTAAATAACCTCCACCACCATCGGTGTTGGAACCTCCCTCCTTAACGCCCCCTCCGCCAATGCAAGCATGGGATGAGGACACCGACACTCATCTTTTTTGTGGTCTATTTTGCCACAAAGATAGCAGAAGGCCGGCAAGTTCTCGTACACAAACGTCTGCCGGAACATCCGCAGTCTCCCCTTGATGAGGACCCTTGACTTAAGAGGATCATGAGCGTTTATCTCCAACTTAACCCTAGCAAATTCGAGCTTCTGTTGCTGATCCGTGAAGCCATCCAGGGCCAACGGCCGACCATTTGCCGCCGCTATGTGTAGGATTGACTCCTCTCAATACTCCAAGGGAAGACAAGGAAGGCGGAGCGAAACCACAACCCTATTCACCATATTCGTGCCTGGAACAAAATTCGGCACCCATTGCTCCATTACCAGTAACTAGCCTGCCACCAGCTGAGGACCGCTGACCAAGGCCGAGTTCCAATCCTTCTCGCCCTTGAATCAAAATGTGCGATGATCCTCCAACATATGAAAGGATTCAATATCATACTCAAGTTTTCCCTTGAATTTCACTCTCGGTCAACCCACTATGCTGGAACTCTCCGGACAAGGCTGCAGACGATGATTGTCATCGATTCCCATGCCTTTCTGGATGCTTCCACTTTTTCTGCCGTTAGCTCGAGGACCTTCGAGAAGTATCATTGGAGGTTCTTCAACTCCTCCTCCAAAATTCTATGACTGGTCCACACCGTTTGCTGGGGAGGCCTGAACCATCGTCGACGCGAGAGGTTCGTCTCCACTCTCCCAAGAAGGGACTGATCCCCGTTGCCAGACAAGCTTTTGGCAAGTCTCGAGCATCAATCCTTACTGTCGGAGAGATCCTTCGCCATCTCACACTTGGATCGCCCATCCTCCGCCATCACCACCCATTCGACAACAAGCCCCAATCACCGTACAAAAATTAAACCAAAAACCCCAGCCGGTTGCGCTAGGCGTTAGACATGCTTTTACATTTTATGAAAAAGAAGTCGTATAGAATATGAGAATGCTGGTGCTTGGTTTGCTATGGGAATACTGAAATCTTGACAGGAGATTCCAGTGCTACCACAAAAGTCACCTTCTTTGAGATAAATAAGGGAAAGAAACCAGTTCTTCCACGGTTTGTGCTCTCGCCCAGCAACTTTCCTCGCATGATAAAGAGCATCTCATCCACCGGTTCCCCCTCCGGAACACATAATAAAGAGCATCATGTGTGATCGCATAATGCGGTCACGCATGGCATCCATAAGTTGAACGTCCATCTTTTCAAACATGGGAACTGCAAGAAAGAATAAAAACTCTCTCTCTCACACACACACACATAAACACGCATGATTACAGAACGAGTTGATTTTAACATGATTCACAGAAAATATAACAGCGAGCAAGATGTACTGGATAGGTTTGAGAAACGTTACTTCATGTTCTTCAATGAGCGCCCAAATCGTCCATACATAATTCATGTGATCTTTGATATCAGTTTTATCTCAAATTTTGCTTGCGGGACTTTGAGATTAGCTTTAACCAGTTTACTACATAACAACAAGCCATTAAACCATTTTTTCCACTTGGTTGGCATCATCGAAATGTGAATCTAGCCGTGGATATGGAGACCTTTATATAAACAAACCATAGAAACGAGACTGGTTCTCTGATCTTCGAAGGATGGAATTTGAAAATAATTTAGTCTGATCAGGTCCAATTTTTTTCGTTCAGCTACTTGGCCATTGCGACAATGGCATTCTCTCAACAAGCTGGCAGTCATATTGATAAGCACAAAAGGTGCTGCCAAATCGCTGGTCATCTTCTAATGAATTAATAGCTCGAAGACAAAACAAATTGACTATGGCACATGCTCCAGATTGTGCTGCCGCTGGCCTTATGACAAGTTTGACAGTTTTGGAAAAGTTCGACACTTGAGGAAAAGCAGGTAATTTGTTTTCTCAAAACATCTACTATTATTGTTCAGATTGAGAAAGGATGCAGACAATTGCAAGCAATATACTTACTTTCATTAGCAGCGCTAAACAGAGATGGGGCTCAAGATCCCTCCTAAGGTCTTCGCTTAGATCTTTAAGGGGATTCTCTTAACCAACCCCACTAGTTTCTTGCCATCTGTATTGCTCATGAGACATAGATTCCCCTCAAATGCTCTAGACCATTCTTTTCACTCGCATTTCTTCTATTCTCACAGTGGCAGACTGCAGGTATGTCTATGGAAGCAGCACATGGTTCACTGAACTTGTCAATGTAAAAATAGCGTAAACAAAGTAATACTCTTTTTCTGTATTCACTCGAAATAAACAAATTCCATATGCAAATAAACATAACATCTATATACATATTTGTGTTCTGATGGCATAATATATACTTTCAATATATACTTTCAATCATCAAAAAATATATTGACGTTGTGAATGACATGCAGACACTTACTTGAAAGTAAACCATCCTTGCAGGTTACTAGTAAGGAACAATCCATAATTTTTGTTCAAAGCAGCACCATGCATGACCTTGGTTAAGAAATATTGAAATATAAGAGGCCCATTATTTCACAGACAGTCTCCTGAAATTTTTCGGAAGACTCATAATAGGTAGGCTCTAACCAGAACATTGAGGTGTAATTCACAAAATAGAGTATTCATGACTGCGAAAAAAAAAAGCCCTTAGTTATATGAGAACACGTGCAGTCAAAAGTCTGGGTTGTTTGTTGCAGTATCAAACTAGCATTGACCTCGGGGAAAACATGCAATACATAAAGCATAATAACTTCTAGTAACGAACAAGAAATGTTAACATCATTCAAACTTCATTTCTGCAACCAACCCATTTAATCATACCAAGACATAACAAGTTTATGCATAGGTAACCATGCTACGTCATATACATTGAAAACATGAAAACATATCCTTTAACATTCTTTGCAAACTTAAAGTGGATCATACGATAGAAGTCATCTGATAAGAAGACAAAGCATCATAGGGCATACGACCTAGGAGTCAGCAAGCTGAAGGCTGCAAAGGTAGACAAAAGATTATGAGAGAGTAACAGCAGACAACAACAAAGTGCACCATTGTCTGCAATTTTGCTAAATGTTCTGGTTGTTGCAACCCCAAAAGGGGCACGAGGGACCGCATAATTACCCATCTAATAAGGAGATATTAAAGCCAGCAAATCGCATCCATGTTGTTGGAATACCCAAAAGGAATTTATGTCGTGGGGAGATATTCAGTACTTGCTGTCCATTGTGCCCAGTAATTCAGTACACAATTTATCTTGTAAGCAAAAAGTGCATGGTGTTTAAGAAGCATATATGTAACTAAAAGTTCTTCACAACACCATCACTTTCAATGTTACAAGTTTGGTGCCGCATCTGTCAAGCACTGAATTGTAGATACAAATACAACCAAATGATAGCAAAAACAGACCAGGCAATGTAAGGTTGGATAAAGAAGAACAGAAGACTAACCTGCAAATTGCCAATAAGAAGTGAAAATATGACCAAGCCAGATATGGAAACGAACGCAGCAAATAAGCTCCCAAAAAAAATGCTTGTTTTCAGGTTTTGGCCAAGAGAACTGCAAGATAGTAACGATAGAAGTCAGCACGAAAATCAACATGCTGATATATTGCATAGGCAAAGCCATGTGAAACATTCAAAGCTAGCATGCATGGATGCATGTAGAAGTTTTATATTAAATGGCACTTTTCAAGATACTAGCATTCAACGTAGAAACATGAAGCTTATCAGCTTTCACACATCATTCTCCCCATTTAGCTCTTTCATGAACTTTTGTCGTCTATATTAAGCAAGCTGAAACTCCAAAGTGTAAACTGTTGATGAGTTTCATGTCTGCAGTTACCTTTTAGCTAGGGATATCAGTGGACTTAACTCAGGGGCGGCCCGATACATTTGGGGGCCTAAGGCGAATCCAATGAATGAGGCCTTTTTTTTTTAATAATAAATTGTTTTAATAAATATAAAATATTTAAAAAAATAATATGAAAATAGATAGCTATCAAGTACACTATTTCAACAAAGATACATGAATCTAACAAAAGTAGACAAAAAGTTTTTTCAATTTAATATAATTTTTGAATGGAAACACAGAAATGTAATTGCCGGGCCATAAAACTGATTAAATAATTGAGATAATCCTGGGCAATACTGTTTACCATGTCAAGCAAGAGCAGGATAAGAAAAGGTCATCCCGTGGCACTTCATGGTCAAGGTAAAGAAAAGAATTTGTCCAGAAAGAAGCCTCTCTATAAGAAAAAGTAGGGGCATTATGGGAAATCCACTCCATCTAATTAATAAAAGTCCCGTCCCACCATCTCCCCTTCAAGTGAGTACCCAAGCAGCAACTGCAACATCACAGCACAGCAGCCATTCAACCCCCTCCCTCCTTTTCTCTCTCTACCACCCAAGAGGGGAGAAGAAACCCAGAGGAGAAAATTAAAAGAATCTCCACCCTCCAAGAACTCAAGAAGTCCATCTCCAATCCCTCTATCTTTCTTCCCGATGGCCCAGCTGGATCAGGAGTAATGTGAGGGAAGGAAAACCAAGACTAAAACCAAAAAAGAGAAGGGATGAAAGATAAGAGTGGCTTCTGGCGTGTATCAAGCCAACCAAATCCCTCCTCCTCCTCTCTCTCTCTCCACCCAAAACAAAACTACTGTCCCCAACTTCCCAAATTGCCTCTCTGCAGGCCAGGAAACTCTCCACCTCCCTTCCATCAAGGGGGAAGACTCGTAGCCTTCCATCAAGGGGGAAGCTCCTGTTCCTGTTTTCACATGGGGCCTTTGCTTCCTTTTGGTCACGCCTCCCGGAGGCCCTCCATTGGCCTGAGGCCTTAGGCGACCGCCTCGGTCGCCTAACGCTCGGGCCGGCACTGACTTAACTGTCTAGACCATGAACCCCTACTTTGTCAGCTTCAATTTCAGATCCTTAAGAATAATAATTTGATACACAAGCAATGCACAAGAAATCTGCAAAGCTAATCAAGTCCAGTAAGCATATGAGGAATATTTAGAGAATGTTCGATTTCACCAATGTCGCTTGGATGAATTTTATGTTTCTGTCCTTCCATTGTTCAACTTTGATCAGTCACCCATGACAATTTATGTCTATCATGGTATTTGAGGTCATTTCTTCTGGGACTAAATCAAAACAGCGATGGAACTATAAGACCATGGCTCTGCTGTATGAAAATATGATAATATGTTAAACACCTGAAAAGAGTGCAATAGAATTCAAGAAAACCAGAATCTAAGGCAACAAAGGGAAAAATAGCAGGAATGCATCAAGGAATTTAGAAGATAGATTATAAGGAACTAATAAACTTTCTGAGAAACAAAGAAGTCAATGAAACAAATTTACCGAGCAAGAAGATTGGGCATCATAAGATGTTGCCAGCTGACAGTGACCGAGTAACTCTGGGTTGAAAGAAGTCGCACATACCGACAGTCTAACTAATGCAATCTAGATATAGACAAATTATGGCCGATCTATTATGAGCATCATGGAGGCAATAAAATCAAGTAATCTTTTAAGTCATAAGGGTGTTTTTGTCCACATAAATTTGGAGAATGGAGACCTTCATTTAGCAATCTGGAAGTTCAATCCAGTCATCAGGACAAACTTCTAGGTAAGTGTCTGAGGAGAACATAAGAAAGATTGTATTCAAATCGAGAGTAGAAGTCCCACAGGGATGGCGGCCTTAATTTGTTCCACCAACTTTAAAAGGACTTACCATGCTGGCCCATGACTGGCATGAGAGCAAAGCCATAATTGGGTTTTCACCACCTTGATTCTTTTGTATAAAAGTATGAAGTCTAATGTAACCATCAAAGCTATTGAATATGGCTTTTGAGAAAGAACAAAAGAAAGAGAGGAACAAAAGAACAGTGAAATTAGGATTTCATTGTGTTTAAACTTTTGGACCAACTCTGAACTCCTAGTTTTCAATGAACCCCTTGCCTTCTCATAAGCTGACAAAACCCCTCTAAAGCAATTGGCGAACCCCAAAACAAGAAAATAAATAAAATTGACAACTCTTTTTTCTAAGAATCACAAAAATATCTAGAAAAGAAACAAAAATAATGCTCTAATTAGATCATTGGTTAACTCCTAAAATGTGTCACCTAAAGCAATAAAATGACATCCATGTCCCAACATGTGCTAGGTACCCATTTTAACCCCTTCAAACCTCCTCAAAGCCAATCACACTAGTGATATGTGACCCTCAAATTCCGTCAAGGCCCTAAAAGGATAGTAAAAAATTATAGTAGTATTTTAGATACCGTTGTGGCAATTTACATACAAATGGTAAGCGTGTTGCAGAGTTGACATTTTGAGGATGTTTGGTAACATAGTTTAGTTAAAAAAATAAAAATTTTGCAATATAGCTTAGTCAAAAAAATAAAAATTGAATACACTAGCATTTGGCACAGCTGTGCACGTGAACCATTCAAGAAGAAGAAGTACAGTAATAAAGTCCATAGAAGTAAAATGACAAGAAACCAATACTAATAGTTTGGGACCATTTGGACATTAGGCTAAAAGCTACCCTGTTAAGAATAGGTCACAATTTGGGTTTAATGGTCAATTTTGAAAGAGAGAGGTAACCAAAAAAAAAGTTGGACAGAAATAGCAAGAATTCCCTTCCAAAAAACTTAAAACATGGATTGAACCCATGGTGGAGTAGAATCCAGAAATCCATCTTAAATAGATGGATAGGTCTTTCAAACTTAAACTTCAAGTGGTTAATTAAATGTTCATTTTGTAATATTCAAGATCATAAATTGAAGTGGCTCGCCCACAAGCATCTCTATAGTTCCCCACTTTCTATGCCATCAAGCTAGTAAGGGTAGTCTAACTTGCACTTATACCAAGGGCTACTACAACTAAATCCAAGGCTATTCCCCTTTTTTTATACAGTATACTTCCCAAGATGAATCCACTACCATTCATTAAGAAATCAATGCTCGTCTGATATTTTGATTTCCACAATCATTGCCACATGCATTTACCATAAACTTGCTCCATTATTTGCTTTCTTAATATTAATAATTCTAACTGTTGGCAATCCACAGCTCCCTGGAAAAAGACCAAATGTCTCTTCTCCAAAGCATCTTTCAATTTTGAACTTAGATTTCGAAGCAGGATCCAGGCTCTTGGGTTCTATTTTCCTACCCAGTGATACTGAAATCCAAAAAAAACCAAACTTATGCCAAACTACCAAATAATTTCTCTAATCTAAGCATACCAAAATTTGCAATTAGAGAATACACCAAAGGCATGTTTGGTGTTGCTTTTGCTTTGTGAGACTAGATTGTCTAGCTTCTCCAAAGGCACTTTTCTGACTTTTTCGTCTTGTAGAAGCACTTTATAGACAATGCTATCAAACACTTATTTTTTAAGAAAGTGTTTTCTTGCTTCAAAAGTCATATAGGTACTTTTTTAAGCAACACCAGAGATGCCCCAAGCACCATTAATTAGGCATTCAAATTGCATGTGACAAGAATTTCTTAATGCTTTCAGATGAAATTAAAGACAAATAAATAAAGGTTTGTGGTTCCAACTTCCATCAGAATAATGATTAACTGTTGAAGTGTGACACTAGAAGAATCCATGGTGCTAAACCCAGACAAATTAAGATGGACAAGTCTCTTTCTAAACACAGGAAAAACAATTTGGAACCTTAGACATATAACAAAAAACTAACAGTACAAGAAGCAAGTATAACTGGGAACAACAATTCCGCGGACACGTTAGGAATTTCTTTTCTTGTGTAAGATAGTAAAAATAAACAAACCAAGGCATTATATTTCTAGCTTCAATATAATGATATTCAAATAGTAATATAGTACAACCATGGCTTACATGCATAAGGTACCAGCCTATAGATAAAAATAACTAATGAAAAATCATAAAACCTTGTGCCACAATCCTCAAAATTTTGCAGCCCCCACAAAAAGCAAAAAAAACAGTTTCTACCAAAAGTTGCTTGACTGATCAACATTAGATTGAAGAGCCTGTAGGTATATCCAAAATCAAATGCTGTTGTATTTGGTGCCCCTACAGGTCAAGCAGTAGCTACGAAACCAGAGTACCAAGAGGCAGTTGAACAATTTATTTGCGATAGGCATGACTCCAGCAGGTATCTTCTCGTTCTATGGAAAGAGATACCAGATGCTCCAAGTTCTTGACAGAACTTACGATAATATTACACTAGTATCCATGAAGAGGAATGGCAAATCTTTTTCTTTTCATATTACCAAATTATAGTGTTCTTGTTGAAAATTCACTAAATTGACTGCATTATGCACCATGACGATCAAAATAACAAAAACCATTCTATATCTTGATTTCGCTTTGCAATATCTAGCTCATCAATGTGTGCAACCTTACTATGAATGGCTGCCATTAGCATGACTGCATGACCAGAAGTAGAAAGTATATAATTCATATGACCTAAAGATAATGGCATATAAATTACATTATCATGCAGTACTTCTTACCTTCTTTTATACAGCTACAGAATTAAAAAAAGGGAAAAAGCAAAAAGAAAAATTCTGTGATATCACATGTGATATGGCTATGACTAGAACGGCATATCTATATATCAGCTGTATATACCTATTATTGCCCTTCATTCTTATCTATTGTCATGCTTTTAGCAACGTTGGGGGAACTTTCTTGCCATGTCAATGTTTTCCAGTTTACCATCTCAACAAGTGTTTCATGAACATGTGATATACGTTTCCAAGTGTCCAAAAGAACCTGACAGAGGAATCTTATACAAACTAGACTAGGGGACATGTTTGTATCTTATATACGTATGTATAAATATGTATTTATGCATGCATAAAATGAATAATGAGCTAGAACTATGCTAGTTACATTCATAAAACTGACAAAATGGTTACTAATTGTGTTATTAGCATTAGAAACTTACACAAATTAGTGCCAAAAGTAGGCACATACCAATGACGGCATCATGAGTTGATGGTAGTCAAGAAGTGTCTTGAATGTCCCAAGTGTCCAACTCCAACACATTAAAAATAATGCAAAATTTTAAGTGTTCAGGTAACACTGATCTCAACTCTTAATCCCTTACAACATGGCTTCGTGGTCCCTTCATAATCTTGTTGTATATTGGGGAAAAAGATTCATAGTTGGTTACTTTGTCCCATGCTGGTTTAACTCTTCTATTATGTGCTTATTCAAATTAGTTCTTCCTAGTCCAACATGAACACACTTCAATTAATTCAATATACTCATCATCAACAAAGTCGATCCATGTATGGACCATGTCACTTGTTTAACAGTGATCTATGAAGCATAGCCAAACTCCTCTGTATAGGGGAAGGCCATATATCAATCTAATGTAAAATATAATCATGATAATTATAAAAAGATGATTTAAAAATGACAAAAAAAAAAACTTTCTGTAAACTGATCCTCACTGTCATTGCTGATAATAATTTATTTTTGATGATTTCCTTCCTTCGTACAAGTTAAAAACAGTTTGCACACCACTGCATGTATCAGAAACATATGATTTACTGGCTTATAATGTATGAAGTAAATGAATTATATGAGATTTTGATTCCAGCATATTGTCTACCTGTATAAGCATTCCTACTAGGCAATAATCACCAGGAATAAAATGAGGCTGATATGACAATAGTAACAGGCAGGAATAGTTGAAGCTAGAGGTTCCATATGTCTGACAATCAATATCCAACCAACGTCTCCTACACAAAAAACTGTCAAACCAAATCTCTAAACCAAAATTAATGATGATATATATTCAACATTGTCCGCCATAATTAATGATGATGAATTAATTGTAACAAAGAATCACATTGTTAGAAAGGAAATATTAATATTAAACAGCTGTGGAGGATATAAGTGCCAACACTTTTGGACTTATGCAGATCTTGTGAAGGAAGGGTCAGCCCCAGCCCATGCAGTTTCGGTAATTATGCCAGCAGATCTTGTGACTTCCATATACAAAGGTGTTATTCAATTAAGTTGGAGCACATACTGTAACACAACAATAAACATTAATGAGTCTTTGCATCCAACAATGCTGAGTTGCCAACCATTTCAATTTGGGCATTATGATCAATAAAACCAGCTGAAAGGACAAACCCATCAGAAAAAATCACACCATTTCTCAAGAAAACTACATGTGCATAGCATGCTCAGCTTTACCAGACAAGTAATTAAAAAAAAAAAATTACTCAACTCCTTGTGAGAAGGGAACTAGAAGGTCATTTTAATGAAAACAAAAGAAAAAATTAGATGGTGTTAAACTACCATTCCATGTAATAAATAAAAGCGTGCAATATCACAATCAACAAAAAGTAAAACCAATCCCTGCAAGAAGATAGCAACCTGCAAATCTCATGTTTGTGGAGTTGCAACATAAGTGTTTCTATGGTCGGCGGAACCGTCCTGAATTGAACGGTTTAGAGCGTACCGAGCAGTACCGGCAGCGAACCAAGACGGTTTCGGCAACGAAAACGAAAAGCCGTCGATGAAGAGGGAGAAGGAGAAGGAAAGAGGGGGAGAGAGAGAGAGAGAGCAGGGGAGGGAGAGAGGGAGAGGAAAGAAAAGAGAGGGAGGTGGAGGCCGGCCGGAGGAAGGCCGCGGAGGCCGGTCGGTGAGCCGCGCTGAGGAGGCGGAGCCCCTCCTCCGCCACCTCTGCACGTTTCGCTGACCCTCCGCCGGCCCTCCTCCCCTCTCCCTCCCTCTCTCCCCCTTCTCTCTCTCTTTTCCTCTCTCCCATTCTCTCTCTTCCCTACCTCCTCTACTATGTTGGTATGGGCAGGCACGAAACGGTATAGAGCGGACCAACCCATACCATCGGGCAACAGGTCCGGACCCCGGTTCCAGCACAACAGACCTTGAGTGTTTCCATAAGTTACTAAGAATGATTAGAAAAATTCATACCAATTTTAATAAATCCATTTGATCAAAAAAGGTCCAGCATGCTGTACAAGTAATAGATGCACCACCAAAGATGAGTCTGCTACCTGTGGGAGAGGAAGAACATCAACAGTGAAGCATGATGACAAATATTGTCTATTGAAAAAGAATCTTCAACCAAAACACACCTCCCAAAAAATCAAGATGATGGAGCAATGAAACCAGTCATTGAAATATGATATGGAGTAATAAAGGATGTCAGTGAAGGATTGCAAGGCACTTGCAGTAGTTTCCAACTTATCATCCAAATTAATGCATTTATCATCATGATTGACCACTGGGACATAAAAGAACATGGGGTCCATGGATACTGCAATCACACAAGACAGAACAAAAATTTTATTCTACCTTTGAAGGAAAGATCCTTGAGGATCAAGTACCTTCTTCCTAAACGGCATCTCTTCCAGAGAAGATTCTTTTACAGAATGATGGCAGATAATGCTGCTAGGAACTACAGAAAGTCCAGTTCAAACTCTCCAGATAAATTTAGTTACTGAATCAAAAGTATTATTTCTTCTGGAAAATAGCCTCTCAGACCTCAGGGATTGCATTGAACTCCAATCTTGGAACCTGAAAACATTGGAGTTAATGAAAATGGTCCCAAATTCCACAAAGGAGGAACTTTTAATGTTGACAGGTGTTGCCCAGAGATGGTCACCCAAGAGGGGGGTGAATTGGGTGTTTTAAAACTCTTCGGCTAATTAAAATTAAAACACACAAATATATGAAATAAGGTAATGATAGTGGGATGAGAAGAGACAATCACAAACACACGGTTTTATAGTGGTTCGGAGCTTCCACCGCTCCTACATCCACTCCCCAAAGCGCCTTTGGGTATTTCCACTATAATCCAAGATTACAGTACGGTAGTTTTGCGAGTTTACTACCCAACTCGTTGTTTTACACCGGGCTCACAACAAACCCTAAACCCCCAATTTCTCTTAGGCTTGGGACGCCTTTCCCTTGTTCCAAGTCCCTTGACTTGAACAAGCACTACAATCAAAGAGTTTACAAAAGAGAATAAAAGCTCTAAAAAGCAAATATATCAATTATGAACAATTTAACCCGGAAGAATCTTTTTGCCGTTGGAAGCGTGGGAGATGTTGATTCTTCCGATGTGGAGTGCGTAGGATCGAGTGTGAGCTTTGAATCCCGAGCGCACGAGAGCGGTTGAGCTTGAAATCACAAGAGAACCTTGAATGCACTTGATTTCTACACTTTAATGCTCTCACTCTCTTGAACTTTTCTCTCTTGAATGATTTTGCTTTTGGGTTGGTGAAGAGTTGTTGAGAACCACTTAAGAGGTCCCTTTTATAGCCCAAAAAGCAAATATAGCCGTTAGAAACAAAAAGAGAAGGATTTGAAATTCAAACCAAACCTGAAAAGCTGTCAGTCGCGTCCCAGGCGCTCCGGGGACGTCTCTGCTACAGCGAGAGACGTCTCGCCTACAGGATTTTTACTTTTTACTTTATCTGGGGTCGACTCGGCACTTTACGGGGACGTCTCGGCTTGTCTGCACTTTTTGAGTGGGGACGACTCCGCTTGTTTGGGGACGACTCCGCTTCTTTATCTTTGAAAAATATGTCCTCTGAAATTTCCTAAGAGAGTCGACTCCGCTCTTTCAGGGGACGTCTCGGCTTGTCTGCACTTTATGCATGGGGACGTCTCCGCTATCTCAGGGTCGACTCCGCTTCCTTATCACCGCAGAAACCATTCTCTGGAAAACCCTGAGAGAGCCGTCTCCGCCATCTTGGGAACGACTCGGGAAGTCTCCTTTTTGCTTGCGGGGACGACTCCGCGTACAGCGGGGACGTCTCGCGCATATCCCTTGAAAAACGTCTTTCTGCCGCCACTGAGAGAGTCGACTCCGCTACTGAGAGAGTCGACTCCGCTAACGCGGGGACGACTCGGCAGGTGTCGGGGACGTCTCCAAGTGTGCCAGTTCTTCCTGTTTGTGCCAGAGACGTCTCTGAAACTATCAGGAGACGTCTCGGCTGTCCCTGAACTTTTTCTTTAGCTCAAAATATTCTTCAATAAATTCATAAAAATTATGGGAACTTGCCTAGACATTTCTTAACAATATTCTAAGTAAAACACATGAATTTCTCAATTGAATTGTTAAGATATAATGGAATTTTACTCTAGTGTTTTGTATTCATCAAAATCCATTAGGGGGTCAACAATCTCCCCCTTTTTGATGATGACAAAACACTGAGTATATGCAAAATTTGAAATTTAAACATATACACAGTATTGATCAGATATACAAGTATAATGTTTTGATTTGAACTAGATACAATGTGCATCACTCAAATTTCCTTGTGCATAGAATTGCTCTTAAATGATTTTATCATATGAACTGAATTTGAATCAAGTTAGAATGAAATATTGATGCTGAAGATAATTGAAAGCTAGATTCTTTTTGACTCCCCCTTTCTTTTCCAGAAGGGCAATTATCTTAAAAATCAATATTCTTTAATAACCATATCCCTTACAATATTGATACCACCACTCCCCCTTTTTGTCATCAACAATGAAGGGGACAAATTATCCTTAGGTGCTTAAGACTCAATTTATAGTAGAATTCAGCATTCATTTTACTCCCCCTTTGATATTCAGGTTGTGCTCCCCCTGTTTCATATGCTTTGATAAGTTGTGCCAAATTTAAATACTTAATGTATGTTTTGAGATTCTTATGACACATCAAGAGGCACATTCATATTCACAGAAACACATCCACAGAAATGGCAATGTACACACATTTTTCAAAAAGGGATTGTATTCATGTATCATTGTGAGATTTTGAAGTCATTACATAGTCAAAAAGAAGAAATCATTACAAGTATTGATTTCTAATACAAAAGTGTTTCAAAATGGCCTAGGATTTACAAAAAGAAGATCCTACTGGATATCCATCATCGGCGTCGTTCCTCATGGTGCCTACCAGTTGTACTTTGTGCATAAGCCTTACAAGCTGCATCTATGAAACCATTGATAGAATCCATAAGGGTCTTAAAGTGATCTCCCTGTGACTTGTGGAAACCTGCCACAAGTGCTTCAAACTCTAAGGTTGCCATCTCAATTCTGCCTCTAAGTTGGGCAACTAAGGTGCCCACATTGCCATCTGGCTTTGTCAATTCTTTGAGGCTCTTGGAAATGGCCTTCAAGCTGTCCTTGAGCTCTAATGATCTGCAGGTTTCGGTGGCACCCACCCCAATTATTTGTTGCTCTTGGGCTTCAATTTGAGCTTTAATATCTTTCAGCTCTTGTCTGATGGGGGCCAGCTCCGCAGTCATCATGGATCTCATCTCCTCCCTCATCTGCTGACAAATGACAGATGCTAAGGTGTGCATCTGCTCCTCTGATAGGAAGGAGGTCCCACTAACTGGAGGAGGTGGTGGCATGGATGTGGAAGGTCCAGCTGAGCTGGAGGGAATATCAGGGATGTCCATGTGGCTAGGTGGAGGAGAGTGATGGTCAGACTCATGATGTGGGATTTCAGGCTCTATGGTTTGTGCTTTTCTTTTTGGAACCTTGACCCACGACCCATCTATCTTGTGAAATTCCATTCTTCTCATTGAGCCCTCATTATAATAGTCGGTGTTTCTTAGGGCCTTTGCAGGTTCATTTGGTGGTATGGGAACCTTGAAGTGTTTAAATATTAAGGTAAAGATCATGCCATAGGGTATACTAAACCTAGAATACCTATGACATTGGGCAATGTAATTTAGCATGAGTCTAGGGAGGTTTAGGGGGATCCCTTGTAGGATATGGTGCATTATAACTAAATCTCGCTCCGAAACAAAATCGAAGCGACCGGTTTTAGGGAATAGGACCCGATTGACAATGCTTAAAAGAAGTCTCATTTCTGCATTTAAGTCCTGGGAGTAGACAACATCAAGAGGGCCGCAGTCCTCTCTTCCTAGAATCAAGTTTAGGGCTATTTCCCTTTGGGGATGTGAGGTCGGTGCCTCACCGTCCTTAGGAATTTGTAGGACAGTGGATAGGACATCCTCATTAATTTCTACCAATGTCCCTCGGACATATGCAGTGTACCCTAAGTCCCCTAAGGCCATATCACTAAACATTTCTCTAACAAGGCCGGGGTAGGTCGAGGTTTTGAGGGTGCAAAGGTGCTCCCACCCTTGGGCTCGGAGTCTCTCTCCAATAGAGAACCCCTCATGATCTAGAAAGGAAAAATCGATGTACCTACCAGTCGTGACTGTGCGATTTGCACAGGAAATCGTCGTGGTTGGCGGAGCAACCGGAGGAGAAGGCGCGGAGGGTTCTTCCCGCCGTTCCTCACCGTCGCCCGCTACTCTAGGTCGCCTCCCACGGGTTGTCCTAGCTTTCTTTGGTGCCATGGATGCTAGGGTTTGCGATTTAGGGCAAATGGAAGCTAGGTTTTGAGGTTGAGAGCAAATGGAGGCTAGGGCTTTCCGTTTTGGTCGGGAATGAGGGAGAAAGCTCGAGTCGGCTCGAGCGATTTCGACCTATTTAAAAAGTCCTCATTCGGTCCCCGAGACGTCTCCGCGACTAAGGCGAGACGTCTCCCCTTGGGGGGACGTCTCGGCGACTTGCCAGAGACGTCTCCGGCACAAAAAAAATTCCAGACTGCATTTCCAAAATTTTTGTTTAATCACCCTAATCAATCATGATTTCTTTTGATAAACACAGAGTGAATTTGTTTGTGATCCTCCCCCTTAATATTACATCTTATAATGATTTGATAATGATTTTTAACTTATTAATGTTGAAATGAGGAATGTTTGACCAAATTTCGAATACCCATGATATAGGCTCTGAAAATATCTCTATGAAGAGTCCAAGGGAGGGTAACCATCCTCCGGAAAGTCAAACAGTTCGTCATTTAGCTTAGATGAATTTATGTTTTCACTTATGTTTGCCTTGAGGTGGATTACTAGTTCGAGTAGCAAAGCAATGCAATACAAGTTCAATTCATTTGCTAGGATCATACAAGCTCAAAGCATTCCTTAAGAAATTGAATCTATCTTTATAAAGGGGCTTTGTAAAGATATCAGCTAATTGATTTTCAGTACATACATATTCAATCACCACATCATTTTCCAGCACATGATCCCTAATAAAATGATGCCTAATCTCTATATGCTTTGACTTAGAGTGTTGGACAGGATTTTTTGTTAAGTTGATTGCACTTGTATTATCACACTTAATTGGTATATTGTCCATTTTAATACCGAAGTCTTTAAGTTGTTGCTTAATCCAAAGAACTTGGGCACAACAGCTTCCGGCTGCAATGTACTCAGCTTCAGCTGAGGACAAGGCAACTGAATTTTGTTTCTTGCTAAACCAAGAAACCAAGTTGGCACCCAAGAATTGACATGTGCCACTTGTGCTTTTTCTGTCGAGTTTGCACCCGGCAAAATCAGCATCGGAATATGCAATTAAGTTTATATCAGATTGTTTAGAGTACCATAAGCCTACATTAGATGTCCCTACTAGATATCTAAAAATTCTTTTAACAGCTTGCAAGTGTGATTCCTTAGGACATGCTTGGTATCTAGCACACATACAAACACTGAATAATATATCTGGTCTACTAGCAGTAAGGTAAAGTAAAGAGCCTATCATACCTCTGTACAATTTGCAGTCTATACTTTTACCTTTTTCATCTTTGTCAAGCTTGCAACTTGAGCCCATGGGTGTGCTGATTTCTTTTGCATCCTTCATCTTGAATTTCTCCAACATTTCTTTGATATACTTGGACTGACTGATGAAGATGCCTTCCTCTGATTGTTTTATTTGCAGCCCAAGGAAGAAGTTGAGCTCACCCATCATGCTCATTTCAAATTCTCCCTGCATAAGCTTGGCAAATTCTTGACAAAGACTATCATTAGTAGCACCAAAAATTATATCATCCACATAAATTTGTACAAGCAATAAGTCATTTCCTTTTCTTTTAATAAAGAGGGTTTTGTCCACATTTCCTCTCTTAAATTTGTTCTCAATTAGAAAATTACTTAATCTTTCATACCATGCCCTAGGAGCTTGCTTAAGTCCATACAATGCTTTATGCAATTTATACACATAATCTGGATGTAAGTGATTTTCAAAACCTGGAGGTTGTCCTATATAAACTTCCTCCATTATATAGCCATTTAAGAATGCACTTTTTACATTCATTTGATAGAGTTTAAAATCCATGAAGCATGCATATGCTAAAAGCAGTCTAATAGCCTCTAATCTAGCAACAGGAGCAAAAGTTTCATCAAAATCTATTCCTTCCTCCTGATTATATCCTTTGGCCACTAGCCTAGCTTTGTTTCTTAATACTATTCCATCTTCATCTAGTTTATTTCTATACACCCACTTGGTGCCTATAATTGAAACATTAGGGGGTCTTTTTATTAGAGTCCAAACTTCATTTCTTTCAAATTGGTTTAATTCCTCTTGCATAGCATTCATCCAATTATCATCTTTTTCAGCTTCTTCTAGTGATTTAGGCTCTATTTGTGAAACGAAAGCAAGATAATTACTAGTGTTTCTTAAAGAGGATCTAGTTCTTATACCTTGTGAAGGATCACCAAGGATTAGATCCTTTGGATGACCATGTGCATACCTCCATTCTTTAGGAAGATCTTGATTTTTTGATGGAGGTTGACCTTCTTCATCTTGCTGATTTGTATCTTCCTTGACCTCATCCTCATGTTGTTTGTCTTGTATGGAGAATTCCTTCATTCGGTCTTCAAGTATACCTGCATCACCATCTTCTTCTTTTCTAGAAGAATCTCCATTAGTTTCATCAAAAACAACGTGAATAGATTCTTCAACAACGAGAGTTCTCTTGTTGAAGACCCTGTATGCTCTACTAGATGAGGAATAACCTAAGAAGATCCCCTCATCTGATTTAGCACTAAATTTACTGAGATTGTCCTTTCCATTGTTTAAAATAAAGCATCGACAACCGAAAACATGAAAATAACTTATATTTGGTTTCTTACTTTTTATCAACTCATAAGGTGTTTTCTTTAAGATGGATCTAACTAAAGCACGATTTAAAATATAACATGAGGTATTTATTGCTTCAGCCCAAAAATACTTTGGTAGATCCGATTCGCACAACATGGTACGAGCCATATCTGCTAGTGTGCGATTCTTCCTTTCTACCACCCCGTTTTGTTGAGGTGTCCTAGGTGCCGAGAAGTTGTGATTGATACCATTTTCTTCACAAAATTTTTCAAAATACTGATTTTCAAACTCGGTACCATGATCACTCCTAATTGCTTTTAGTTTAAGATTGAGTTCATTCGAAACTCTATTATGAAACTTAATAAAAGCGGGAAAGGACTCATCTTTATGTGCAAGAAATGAAACCCATGTAAAACGTGAAAAATCATCAACAATTACAAGACCAAATTTCTTACCCCCTAGACTAGCAGTTCTAGTGGGTCCAAACAAATCCATGTGAATTAGTTCTAAGGGTTTTGATGTTGAAACTATGTTCTTAGACTTAAAGGAACTTCTTGTTTGTTTCCCTAATTGACATGCAGCACAAATTTTATTCTTTTCAAAGTCTATTTTTGGTAGCCCTTTGACTAGATCCTTTGTAATTAATTTAGAGATTAAATCCATGCTAGCATGCCCTAACCTACGATGCCATAACCAACTAGTCTCATTGACTTTGGGATTCATGGCTACAAGACATTGGCCATCCTTCATGATGAGATCATCAAGATCTACCATGTAAACATTTCCATGCCTATGTCCTGTGAGTATGATCTCATTATCAATTGGACTACTAATTATGCATAGTGACGATTCAAATGACACTTTAAAGCCCTTGTCACAAAATTGACTTATACTTAATAAATTATGTTTTAGTCCATTAACTAACAATACATTATCAATAAATGAGGAGGGTGATATGGAGATTTTACCAACACCAATAATTCGTCCTTTAGCATTGTCTCCAAATGTGACTAATCCTCCTTCTTTTGATTCCAAGGTGACGAGGAGACTCTTGTCACCGGTCATATGCCTTGAGCAACCGCTATCAAGATACCACATTCTCTTTTTATTTCTGGCTGCAAGGCATACCTGCAAAATGATCATGTGAAGCTCTTAGGTACCCAAGTTTTCTTGGGTCCTTCGTGGTTAGTGTGGTTGGTTCCCTTAGGCACCCATACTTTAGTTATGTTTTTGGCTTTCACAAATGTACTCTTGTTAGTTTGGATTTTTCTTTGAATACAAGAGTAGGCTTTATGTCCATTCTTTCCACAATGAAAGCATGTAGGTTTTTCAGTTTTTACATCTTTTGCTTTTACAAAGAAATTCTTTAGATACTTTTGTTGTTTATTAGTTTTATATCCTAATCCGGCTTTATTGAAAACAGCTCTTTGATTTGAAAGAATGAGATTTAATTTTTCAGAGCTTTGTGTGAATTTTTCAACAATTGGTTTGTACTTATGTACCTCATTCTTGAGATTCAAATTTTCTTTAACTAGTTCTTCCTTATCTTTTTTAAGAGATTCAACATTTTGTGCAAGTGAGGTATTATTATCGAATAGGGATTTTACTTGTAGATTTAATTCCTTAATTAGTGTATTTGCCTTTTCATTTTCAATGTTAAGTTTTGAGTTTTTGATTTCTAGGTCAATAGTGTTAATATTTTTAATGCTCTCCTTTTTATTTAATAGATTTTCAATATCTTCCTTTAGTTTTTGATTAGAGGCTTTTAATTCTTTATTCTTTGCTCCTAACATACCACAATCACCCATAAGTTCTTGAAAAGCCTCATATAATTCTTCTAAAGTAAAATTTATAGTTGGGTTTTAACATACCTCATCGTCTTCAAACGCCATGAAGCACAAATTGGCGGTCTCTTCCTTTTCTTCCTCGGAGGATGATGTGTCACTATCATCCCATGTTGCCTTTAATGCCTTCTTCTTCTCCTTTCCAAAATACTTCTTTTGTTGAGGGCATTTGGAACGAACGTGTCCCGGTCTCTTGCAATCATAGCATATGATTGGGTCTCTTTCTTTTTCCTTTTCTTTTTCCCAATCATTTCTCCCTCCAAATTTCTTTCTTGGGAAAGGTTTCTTTCTTCTCATGAATTTCTTAAATTTTCTTACTATCAAGCCCAAGTCCTCATCTTGGCTTTCTTCTTCACTCTCACTACTCTCTTCTTCACACACACTTGAAGTAGCTTTGAGTGCGATTGTCCTTTTCTTCGGCAACTCTTCTTCATATTGCTTCATTGTGAGCTCATGCGTCATCAATGAGCCCAGTAGTTGTTCTAATCCCAAAGTGTTGAGGTCTTTGGCTTCTACGATCGCCGTGACCTTTGCTTCCCATGCTTTCGGCAAAGACCTGAGAATTTTACTCACAAGTTCCGGGTTAGTATAAGATTTACCCAAACTCTTTAGACCATTAATTATATCGGTAAAGCGAGTAAACATGCATGTGATGGTTTCATTAGGTTCCATCTTAAACAATTCATATTTGTGAACTAGAATGTTCACTTTGGACTCTTTGACTTGATTTGTACCCTCATGGGTAACTTCAAGCCTATCCCATATTTCCTTGGCGGAACTACATGTAGAGACTCTATTGAACTCATTTACATCTAAAGAACAAAATAGTGAGTTCATGGCTCTAGAATTGAGTTGAGCCATCCTATCATCATTCTCATCCCAATCCTCCTCAGGTTTGGGAACTCGAATGCCATTAACCACATGTGATGGTTCTTGTGGTCCCTTGACTATAACCCTCCACAAGGCATAGTCTTGTGCTTGAATGAAGATTTTCATTCTAGTCTTCCAATAGGTATAATTTGTCCCATTGAAGAGTGGAGGTCTATTGGTTGCTTGCCCCTCGGCAGGAACATTGTTAAAGAGTGTTCCCATCTAGATCTTTGGCTAAGACGGTTAGGTCTTTCAAGAAATACACAGAGCACCTGCTCTGATACCACTTGTTGCCCAGAGATGGTCACCCAAGAGGGGGGTGAATTGGGTGTTTTAAAACTCTTCGGCTAATTAAAATTAAAACACACAAATATATGAAATAAGGTAATGATAGTGGGATGAGAAGAGACAATCACAAACACACGGTTTTATAGTGGTTCGGAGCTTCCACCGCTCCTACATCCACTCCCCAAAGCGCCTTTGGGTATTTCCACTATAATCCAAGATTACAGTACGGTAGTTTTGCGAGTTTACTACCCAACTCGTTGTTTTACACCGGGCTCACAACAAACCCTAAACCCCCAATTTCTCTTAGGCTTGGGACGCCTTTCCCTTGTTCCAAGTCCCTTGACTTGAACAAGCACTACAATCAAAGAGTTTACAAAAGAGAATAAAAGCTCTAAAAAGCAAATATATCAATTATGAACAATTTAACCCGGAAGAATCTTTTTGCCGTTGGAAGCGTGGGAGATGTTGATTCTTCCGATGTGGAGTGCGTAGGATCGAGTGTGAGCTTTGAATCCCGAGCGCACGAGAGCGGTTGAGCTTGAAATCACAAGAGAACCTTGAATGCACTTGATTTCTACACTTTAATGCTCTCACTCTCTTGAACTTTTCTCTCTTGAATGATTTTGCTTTTGGGTTGGTGAAGAGTTGTTGAGAACCACTTAAGAGGTCCCTTTTATAGCCCAAAAAGCAAATATAGCCGTTAGAAACAAAAAGAGAAGGATTTGAAATTCAAACCAAACCTGAAAAGCTGTCAGTCGCGTCCCAGGCGCTCCGGGGACGTCTCTGCTACAGCGAGAGACGTCTCGCCTATAGGATTTTTACTTTTTACTTTATCTGGGGTCGACTCGGCACTTTACGGGGACGTCTCGGCTTGTCTGCACTTTTTGAGTGGGGACGACTCCGCTTGTTTGGGGACGACTCCGCTTCTTTATCTTTGAAAAATATGTCCTCTGGAATTCCCTGAGAGAGTCGACTCCGCTCTTTCAGGGGACGTCTCGGCTTGTCTGCACTTTATGCATGGGGACGTCTCCGCTATCTCAGGGTCGACTCCGCTTCCTTATCACCGCAGAAACCATTCTCTGGAAAACCCTGAGAGAGCCGTCTCCGCCATCTTGGGGACGACTCGGGAAGTCTCCTTTTTGCTTGCGGGGACGACTCCGCGTACAGCGGGGACGTCTCGCGCATATCCCTTGAAAAACGTCTTTCTGCCGCCACTGAGAGAGTCGACTCCGCTACTGAGAGAGTCGACTCCGCTAACGCGGGGACGACTCGGTAGGTGTCGGGGACGTCTCCAAGTGTGCCAGTTCTTCCTGTTTGTGCCAGAAACGTCTCTGAAACTATCAGGAGACGTCTCGGCTGTCCCTGAACTTTTTCTTTAGCTCAAAATATTCTTCAATAAATTCATAAAAATTATGGGAACTTGCCTAGACATTTCTTAACAATATTCTAAGTAAAACACATGAATTTCTCAATTGAATTGTTAAGATATAATGGAATTTTACTCTAGTGTTTTGTATTCATCAAAATCCATTAGGGGGTCAACAACAGGGCTTCAAAAATTTTACATCCATCAATTTATAGATGAGCACATGACATCTGCACTGCAAAATTCTTACAGGTAAAAATCATCTGATACAAAGGTATGGAAACAACAAGAATCCTTTTTCTTTTAAGTGGAGGAATGGATCATGATAATATAGTAATTGGCTGCAACATCCACAAAAGGATAATACATAATACACAAATATGTACTTATATCTGCATGTGGTAAAAACTAACCCAGGCTGTGTGAAATGCACCCATGCTAGCTCAGAACATTACGAACCATATTAATCTTTCACTTTACTTTCACTGGCACATTTCATGTGAAAAAATACTGTTAATGAGGAGGATCATGAACATGCATGCTGCATAACTATATTTGTAAAATAAACCGAGCGAAACAGCTAACTAATTTGGAACTTGGTAAGATACAAGAAAATTTTATATTTAATAAATAATAGACATGTTTAAAAGTTGTTTTTAATTTGTTTTTAAGTGTATTGAAGGAATAATCCCAGAACCTTTTGGTTGGAAGCACCATTGTCAACTAACCAAGCTGTGGGAATTGCATGACATTAGTTATTTCTGAACAGCATATGGTCAAAATATTTGTATAAAGTCAGAAATAATGTGATTGTAATTGACAGTGAGAGTGCAAGCAGCAACTCGTCCACCCAAATGCTTGTCATTTGGGTTCTAGATGTTTTAGTTTCTAGATGTTTGTCAATCATAAATACTTTTTCCTTATCATCACAAGACAGGGTGAAATGGCATACATTGTTTAATCAAACAGCTATATGAAACGACTATAAAATTGTTCTAGAAAAGTTTAAGAATTATAAGAGAACAATTTTTTCCAATGAAAGGATGGTAAATTCATCAATAAGAGAATGATATAAATATAGGCAAAAGCATGACATGCAAGGTGAAGCTGGGAACCATTTAAAATCTGGGAATGATATGTCTACTCTGGTAAAAACACCAATTAGCTGAAGCTGGGAACTATTTAAAATCTTTGCAAGGTAAACAATGATGACTCAAAACAAACCACAGCATTGGATGGAGAAGAGGGTCTAGAAGAAAATTAAACAATATCCTTTAGATAAAGATGATGACCCCCATGCTCTCTAGATAATATAAGAAAACAGATGCAATGCATTAACAGTTTGGCTTTATTTTTCACCTTTTCAACTTGACATGTTTCCTCTTATGTATTTTATAAGATGTCCTCTCCCAAAACACAAAGGAAAAAAAAACTCCAAGCCACTTTGCCTCTTAGGTGAACAGGCTCAACATCCATATAGCTCCAAGTGATCAATGCAGATCAAAAGCAGCCTGATCCAGAATTTCATCCTGGAAGGGCTAACATTCCAAATCCAAGCTCCACCACATCAAGAATATGGATCTGGTAATATCTGGAGAAGATTTAATTTTGGGGAATCAGGTCAGATTGCTATAGATTCGGGCTTGATTTTTTTTTTCAATTTTCAGAAAACAAGCTCTATTCAATATTAGTTTTAAACAGCAATTTGACATTTGTTTCATTATTAAAAAAAAAAGGGGTCCAGAATTAGGTTCGATTTTCAGTTCTCCATCAGTAACCCTAAGCATACTCCTGGGGCAGATCCTTCCCTTGAGAAAAAGCCTTACCTATATTAAAAAAAATTCTTCCTTTTGTGGTCCCCCCAACTTCCTGCATGAAAAGGCACAAAGAGTGCCACTTGTATCCTCAGTAAAGCCAGTATATAGCCTGTGTATCTACTAACAGAGATAACATGTAAACATAAAGAGAGAAGTAAATACCCAAATCTATGTATATGCAGAAAAGACTTGAGCTGCACCACAGTTCAGGGTATTATGTAGTAGACTAATGATGTATAGAAACAAGATAGGCACACAGGAAAAATCACATAATTTACCCCTAATTTTGCAGTATGGTAAAAATAATTGCATGAAGAGTATGCAAGGAAGACGCTTGATTCATAAAATAAGTAGCGTTGTCCAAGGATATTCATAAGCTAGAGTTTGGAGTAGATTAATAGATGAGATAGGAAAAAAAACTTCTTAATAATTAAACAACATGATTGTTAAATACATTATGAAAAATTTATGGAAAGCACATGAAATTCTGACTGTCTAATCTACTCTAACTATGAGTTTTCTCCCATTACAAACACTAAGTTTCACCTTCAACCTACCTATTAGCTTGAACTTCACTTGGAAGTATACATGAAGTAGTGGCAAAAATTAAAAACCAATATGTATGAATTGGTTTAACTGCCAATTAAAACTCAAATTTAGTTTGGAAATCATTTTTCAAGACTAAGTTTTCACATGTTGTTCCAAGAAGTTTCGTCCCAACAGTTTAAAAAATGTTTCTAGCCACTAACCTACATCACTCTCAAAAATGGTGACAAATTTCTAGACAAAGTAAATCTAGGCAAAAAAGGGTGGAAGGCCAACTTGCAGGTAGGGACCTATCTTATTTGTCATATGATGCAATTTAATGCAACTTCAGGGTTCAACAGACTTGGACAGCATCTAAACAAAGATGGAATAAGGAAATATGCAAACCTGTATGGAGAATAGACCTCATAAATCACCAAAAGGAGCTAGTAGCCAACCACACATTAAGTATTTCCAAAGCATTATGAATAATGAGTGGCTCCTTTCTTTCACTTTTTTTTGTCACTTATCATCCAAAGTCCCAAACCACTACAGGAAATACTGGGTAAGGGTCAAGCAAATGAAAGATACGTGGTAACATTTAAAACATAAGAAAGAAGTCTAACCTCACAAATTTCTCTCTAAGGTGATTCATGACTCATTTAATTTCAAAATGCTGTGTACTGATGAGAGTCAACCTCTGGACTTTAAAATGTCATTATAATATTCCACATCCCTCGTATAATCTAATTAACATCAGAAAGTTCTATTGCCACGTAACAAGTCTCCTTCCTTTAGTAGAAACTACAGCATAGAGTAACAGCTAAACAATATGAAAAAACTGTAAGACACAAAGAAACAGCACAGAGCAACTCAACAAGACTACAAATAAATAAATAAACAATAAACAATGACAATCTTTTAGAATCTATATGACATCCCACTTTTAGTATTCCAAGCTACATGATGAGAGTTCCCATAGTATGTGGCATTGCAATGTGCAATTATCCACATCAATGAGTCAAATATATAGAATAGAGGAGGTAAAAAAATGTCACACCAGTAACTGTCATGGGTCATCTAAATTGGAAAGAACATGGGATGGATTATAGAAGCTCTTTCTTATTTGAGTAGATATGTCGGTCCTATCTATAAACGAAAAGAAAATTTCAAATTATTATTGATCTTTTATGGCACATCTAGTTAGAAGGCATCAAATTTCTAGTCAAGCAACCACTGAACATTCTTCAATGGGAAACTACATAGAACAATACCAGATTGCATAAGATTAGCCTATTACGATCTTCAAACGTGCCGACAAAATCAAGAATCAGATTGACAAGAAAATACCTGCAAGGTTCAATCTTTTGAGGTTTGCATTTGTTATGATTTTAGATTTTTTTCTTTTTTCCTTTTGTGTGTGTATGTTTGTGTCTGCATGCCAAGATATTAGCATGTTTGATTTAACAGCTACATCTATCAGCTATGTCATTTCCACCTTTTCCTTCTTGTCTTGTCTTAGATAAGTCAATAATTAAGTCTTATAGCATCTTCCCCAATTGTTTCATGTGCTGTCATCCCTTACTGAGACATCTAAAAGCTTACAAGAAATAAACAAATAAAAAAATCACTGGGGTCACATTCATAACTTTAGTTGTTTATAGGGTTCTGAAAAAAGAAAGCACTGTGATCGAACAGTTTAACCATGCAATATGAACAGAAACAGAGCAATTTCCCAGCTTGGGTAAGAATAGTGCTGAACTTTAACAGAACCATCGAGGTAGTTCTTAATCCACACAAAATCAATTTTCAGCACTATTCTTATTAGTTATTAGTTTCTGGTTAAAGTTCAAACTATTGAAATAGCTCTTAATTCAAAAGCAATAAGTTATTAGTTAATAGTGCTGTTAACCATTGAACCTCACCACAGTAAGAAGAAGAACAAGTTTGATATCAACAAAATCAATGGCAAGAAAGACATCTTTTTTTGCTTATTAGTTACATCTTCTTCGAGCAGGATATCTATATGAACAAACTTATTGTTCTGTTATTTGCCATGTTCGGAAACTTACAAAAAAAAAAAAAAAAAAATCTTTTTACTGCGCAGTTACTAGCTCAAAACAAGCAGCAAAGTTGGAAACTTTTTTTAACACGAAAAAAGGATCAAGAACCAGGTTCTTGAAATTATCATGACGAGACGAACTTCTTAATCCACACAAAAGAGAAAAAAGAAACCAGAAAAAGAGAGGAAACAAGAAAATATTTGCCAAAACAAGAAGCACCATTGCCCGGCAATATTGAATCTTTACCCAAAACATGAAGAGAAAAGAAATCTAGAATCCAAGAACTCGTAAATTGAATCAAAGAGAAGCTTTTACAAACCAGAAGACGAATTCTTGGAAGAAACCCTAACAGAAGAAAAAGATAACTGCTAACTTCGCCTCGTCGACATGCAGGTGCGTCTCTTTATCGGTTCCCATTTCTCCATTCTTGGACTACTAAAAATTTGCGAAACTTCTTGGTTTCTTCTTCGTCGCCGGGGTCTCAGGGTTTTGTGGAAGGGTCGAAAAGAAGAATCCACAAAGAGCAGTTAAAGGGAGGGGGTGGGGGAGAGAGAGAGGAGGAGGAGGGGGAGGGGGAGGGTTTTTTTTTTTTTTTTTTTTTTTTCCGCGCTAAAAACGAGTTTTCATACCGTACGTATACGAATACACCCAATAAAGTCAAAAAAGACTAACTCACGGAGAGCCAGTGGCAGCTCCCCCTCCCCCACCCAAAAAGTGTACCCTGAATGATGAGCCGCGAAGGCAGCCACCCAGTCGGCTGCCCCATTAGCTTCTCTGAATACATGTTTGGCCTCGATGGCCACCCCAACCCCACACATCGTCCCTATATCCCGAACCAAGGGATGGTCTGAGCCCCCACCCCTCAGCTCCTCTTGGATCCAACTGATAACTGTGGCTGAGTCGCCCTCCAAAACAATCGCGCCAGCCTGCAGTACCTGCCTCGCATATCAAAGACCCGCCCAAATGGCTCGTAGCTCTGCCTCGGGAACCGACGTACCGAAAAACTGACAGCCTCCTGCTGCCACCACTCTGGAGTGCGGATCCCGTATCACAAAACCCGCACCTCCTCGCGCGCCTCCATCCATGACCGATCCGTCGAAGTTGACCTTGAGGAAGCTCGGGGGTGGGGGTTCCCAGGTGAAAAACACCTGCTGAGGAGCTGCCGGAGCAGAGAGGGAACCCCAGGTGTCCCGAGCTATCAGAGGTCTATCTGAAGAAAGTCTGATCTCCAATGCCTGGACTCGCGCGAACTCCGCAACGAACCTCGGTGACACCCTGCGCTCACCGAAGGTGCGGGCGTTCCTCGCCAGCCAGATCTGATGTGCTATGCAGGTCGCTCGAATTGCCTCCTGACATGTCCGAGGCCGGGCCAGCCACTGCTGCATCATCTGTACAAACTGAGGCCTCCCACACCAAACCTCCTGCGGGAACCCTGCCCACAGCCATGCCGACCTCGCCCACGTACATTGGAAGAGCACGTGGTCGGTCGACTCCTCAACACTACATGTCCCGCACTCCGTAGGGATCCCCCAACCTCGCCTGCTCAGCACTGCTCTCGTCGGAAGGCGGTCCCATGCCACCTTCCATAAGAAGAGTGCCGCCCTCGGGTGAAGCCCAGACCTCCAGATCCAAGCATAGTCCTGCCCCGGCTCATGCTCCTGCAGGATAACATCGGCGAGGTCTCCCAGACTGACACTGGACCGGCAAGAGGTGCCCCAAACCCTGACATCAGGCCCCCCGCAACCTGGCACCGGAAGGGACCGGATCCTCTCAGCTAGATATCCTCCGAACAGCTGACATAGCCTAGCGTCATCCCATGCTGACTCTCCTGGGGCAAGAAGATCGGAGACCCGCAACCCCTCCACTGCCTCAGCATCGATCATGGTCGGCCAGCACCTCAGTGGAACAGTATCCACCCATGGGTCCGCAGTCACATCAATACTCCGCCCATCGCCAATCAGCCACCTGGTATTTGCTGACACCGTCGGCAAATACCTCCCAATCTCACGCCACATGAAGGAGACTCGTCGCGCTCTCCGTGCCGCCTCTGAGCCCCCACGGCCATATCTGGCCGCCATCATCTGACTCCACAGCCCGTGTGGCTGTAACAAGAACCGAGCTGCATGCCGAGCAAAGGGAGGTATTTTCGCAGCCCTCAGCGGCGGGGCCTAACGATGCCCTTGCCTGGGGGCCGCGGCTCTCCATTTATTTTTTATTTTTATTTTTTATTTTTTTATTATTTTTTTCGTTTGCACATCATTACCATCGGCCGATAATGGACAGCCAGCTACAACACTATTGGGTCTTTTCCGGTTAGCTTTCTACTTTCGTATCTCTGTTTGCCCTCGTTTATTTGTCCCCATAAGTTGTGATTGTGATCGTCTTAAGGCCTAATATATCTTCAGAAAGAAGCCCAGTGAAAGCCCTTTTCATAGATAACCTGATAAACTTCTTTTCTTTTTTAGATACCTTGAAAAGCCATAAAAAGTAAAAAAAAAATTGAAGACGACTGGATTTATAAAAATACTGCAAAATGCTGAGCAGCGAATAAGACGATCCAACCATCAACTTTAATTTATCTTTCGAAAAAAGAACGTGGTCTGAATAGCCCGATACTTCTGTAACATCATCCAATATATCAGCGACCGGCGGCCACTTTTCATTGTTGGCGACCGGCGACCAAGGGGGACCGATATATTTGTATGGAGAGAGACTGAGAGGGGAGGTAACGGCTGTAGGATGTTCCGGCGGCATATGATGGTGAAAGGTGAGCAAGCAGCCTTTGGGCTTTCGGCTCTTTTTCTGCGTGCACCCCGGTTCTCGACTTTTCCGTGAGACATCCCCGTGGCAAACGGTAGATTGAGACGGACCTGCATGAACACAAGAGTATTTTGATGAAATAGTTTAGTTAAATAATTTTGAATTAATTAATAACAAAGTAACAAGAGATTGTAATTCTTTGCACAAACCAACGCATTGAATGATACATTGTTCTGTTATATATAACAGACCCGAAGCTGCTATTGGCCATTATGATAATTGTGCCTGTGATTATTTGTTTCAAAAGAAGCATTTGAAATTTTGAATAGTTTAATAATAATTATGGCTATTACAACTGCATTATAAAATTATAAATAATAATAGGAAATAATGGCAGCATCTTTCCCTGACCTTTTATGAAATTAAAAAAATATTATTCTTTTATACAACCATTTATGAACGAAAATTCTAATTAAAATATGACTAAATATAACATTTTATTTGGAAAAAAGGGAATGAGTAAGAATAATAGCTTTTATTCACTACAACATCTAGCATTTTTTTCATCGATTATTGTATATAATTTATGGGGTGATTGAAACTATTATATAATTATAATAATTATGATAATCATAAGGTTGTTATTTAAAATGTTGCTCCAATCTCTATGAAAAAAAAAATTGATAAAATAGCTAAGATTTGAGAAGTATATCTTCAAAAAAAAAATTATAAAATAAAAATAATGAAGGTTTCTTAACCTCCAATGTTATTGCATAGACCAGCACATGATGGGGCAATTTATGATAGCCATAAATAAAAGATGATTTCATTAATAAAATCACCTTTGATTTATCAAATAAAAGATGATTTTATATCATAGATGGGGATGAAATCATACTGTACTTTATTTAATCTTTTAGCGATTATTTTTTCATCATATCAACCAATGTTGACTTTTAGAACATTTTTTTCTTCTGATAAACTAAAACACAAAACTATCATAATCAGGCAATTTATGAAAAATCTTATTTATGTATCATTCATGAAGGCAATCAACCAACTAATTGACTAGCTAGCCATGCGCCCATGAGTTGTTCAGATGTCTCTGTTTTGGCATCTTAATTTGTCTCCTCACTTGATCTAGTTCACTAATTGGGATGTCTCTGTCCCCATTATTTCCACATTCGCCAAGAAAGATGATTATTTCATAAGATACCTTTACAGTAGGAGCCAGTGAAGCTCTTAGAGGCATACTTGTTTCTTATTTCTGGAGGAAGCCCCTGTTACATATACTCCTACCACTGTTGTCCGAATCTCTGCAGTCCTTGCTCAATGACATACAGCGAATGATAGAGAATCGTGGCTCCTTCAAGGTCACATATGTGTAACGAGAGGCCAACACAGCCGCTAACTGGGTAGCCTTCTATGCGGCATAACACTCGAAGGATTTTTTTGGGTGAACCAGATGAATATTCCTTACTCGCTTAGCCAACTTCTTTTTTCTGATTTTTTTGGTTGTACTCATCTATGCTTAGTGTGAGAAGCCGATGTTAAAAAAAAAAAAAAACCTTAAGCTGGAACCAAAGAGGTTGTACTAATCTTATTTATGTATCATTCATGAAGGCAATCGACCAACTAATTGACTAGCTAGCCATGCACCCATGAGTTGTTTAGAAGTCTCTTGTTTTTGCATCCTAATTTGTCTCTGAGATCCAATTCACTAAATGGATGTCTCTCTCCTCATTATTTCCACATTCATGAAGAAAGATGATTATTTTATAAGATACCTTACAGCAGGAGCCAGTGAAGCTCTTATAAGCATACTTGTTTCTTATTTATGGAGGAAGCCCCCGTTACATATACTCCTACCGCTACTGTCCGAATCTCTGTAGTTTTTTCTCCGTGACATACAGCGGATGGCAGGAGACTGTGGCTCTTTTAGGGCCACGCATGTGTATCGGGAGACCAACATAGTTGCTGATTGGCATGTTTTCTATTTTTAATTTTTTTGGCTATACTTATCTATGTTTAATGTGAGGAGCCGATAAATAAAAAAAAACCTAAGCTGGAACCAAGGAGGATTCGCAACGTTACACCTCCGCAGCCACACAATCCGCTTGTTGCTTTCTATTCTGGTGCTTGATTCCACGCCATCTTCCGATGTGCGACATCTGACGGACGACCTATGATTCACTGTAAGTGGCGTATCTAACGGGCTGATCCGCTGTTTCCTTGCAACAGGGGAGTGTCGAAAAGCAAAGTACGAGGAAGCAACCTCGTGTACTTCAACCGGTTAGATTCGCGGATGTTCGCATGAACGTGGAATCTCCTGATTGGATGGTAGAAGAATATAAAAACGAGGACGGCAGGGTTGGGGAACGAGTCTTTGGACATAGCATTTAATGAAGTGTCATCAAGCAAATGCAACTGGTGCACCATCAATAATTTAACACCTCAGCGGAGACTGGAGAAGCAGGTTAACTGCCACATCGTCATCAGACCATGCTGCGGTGAGCTTCAATGTAGTCGTTGGAACATATTTTATATTAAATCTTTTGAGAGTATTATTGCATTCTCTTGACAACTTTTACTTGAAAAGAAATAATTGATATGAGAAAGGAGTAAATAGATGGATTTCTTTTTTGCAAGCCATTCAAAATAGGAAAATATCCATGCAACAATCTCTTGGATGCGAGTGCCATCTAAATAATATCATGACACATAACATGTGACAATATTTAAGATTTTTTTTTCTTATACAGAGTGGTGCAGGGTATTAGGTTATTGGAGTCCAGAAAATGATTGCATAAATTTGTGCGTACAAATATATTTTAGTTCATACTCGTGATTGAAATAATTAATACATATTGTTAATTTTTAAAATATTTGTATGAATGTAAGCAAGTTTGACTATAGATTTAGAAGCAAGAAATATGACCATTTATATAATAGTCAGGCACCACCAACCAAATCAAACCACTCCAAGGTCAAAGCACATGGAACTAATACCAAACCAACTTCATTTTTTTTCCACTTAAAACACTATAATGTAATTCATCAAGTATTTGAAATAAAGTGTTAGTTTATGTACACTTTAAAATTGAAAACAAGTATCTCTTTACTACCTAGTTTTAAGTACTCAACATACCTATCCATGCTAACTAGACAAGTCCTCTGTGCAATTAAGTTTTAGAGAATCATATATTAAACATCATACTCCATAAAAATATGCATGCTTTGATTTTAGTTGTCAAAATTTTATCTCAAATTTATCCAAATTGTCTGCACATTCTTTGTATAATAATTTCAGTACAATCTTTTAAGTTGGTTATTGATATTCAATCACAAGCATTGTCATAACTCATAAATAAATACAACCCTAGCATCATTAATTCCTTGGACATTTTCTAGTTTTCAAAGTGAACATTGGTTGCATTTATATATCTGACATATGTTACACCTTTTTAGTTTTTATTTTGAATCTTTAATTTTCATCTGATATTATATATTAAATTTCTTTTATTCATGCTCTTTCTCTACAATCTCTCAAGCTGACTCAAATGGGCGACCTTGTCCATATTTCCACATTGCACAACCATTTCCATCCAACTTAAATGCTTTATAAGGTCTATGGAGCACCAATTGTGGCATTCAGTAGATATTTTATTTCACCCTATTATGAACAAGTCAGTCGCCCATGCCGAAAGTTAGCACACAATAACATATTTAATAGCTTTCTTCGCAAACTCAATCACCAATTCAGTGTAGATCATATTAGAATCGAAAAAAAACATGTGATGGCAAAATAAATTCAAACAAAATCAAAACCACTCGTTAACTGTATGAGGTTTCATATTTTAAGTTAGATTCTTTATGGTGTAATATTTGCACCTACAGTGTTATTGTGGATAGCTATCATATTGTCTACTTTATAGATGGATGGTTTTTATCTATTGTTGAGGAAGAAAAGCGATATCTCTTATGGAGGGATGGCGTGGCTGTCATCTACGAAGGTTGCGTCTGTTTCTTCGCATTTCATAATATTTGGGCCATACAAAAATTGACATGACGCCACCTGGACTTAGAATTCATCCTTGATTGGATCTGACTCATCCTGACGGGAGACCTTTACACTTCCATCTGCGGGCTTTTAACAGCTTATCTCAATCCTAAAGGAAGCCTCGGGGGACCAACATATCGGTAAGTCGGTATCGGTCATAGCCAGATACCTTACCGGTCTCCACGATAGAAAGACGAGAGGGCGGTGACGACATCCAAGCCGGGACGCATGCGACCGCCACGTTCTCTCTCTTCCTCGTGCCAGCCCACCAAAACCAGGCGCCTCTTCACTCTTTCTCTCTCACCGTCTTTCTCTTCATGTCCCCCTTTTAAAATCTCTCTCTGAGCAATCTAATCATTTGAGCTTAGAGAAGAGGAACCTGAAGAGAGATCCCCTTCCTCTCTAGGGTTTGTACTTCTCCGATTTCGCATCACGGAATCCGTTTATCCAGACCGAGAGCCCATTCGCGTTCGTGTTCGCGCTCAATCCTGCGATCCGTCTCCGCTTTTGGAATCCTGGAGGATCGTCGCGTCAGAATCTAATCCGATTTTCCTGGTTGTTGCTATAAATCAACAAAAGGAAGAGGTTCGAGTTGATTGGAATCTCCATCTTTTAAACGTAGCTAGGATCGGAGGTTTCTTGATTGTTAATTTGCTCTAGATCTTCGCGTTTCATTGATAAATTTTTGTATTTTCTTGTAAAGTTTCATATTGTTTTTAAATACTTTTGTTTGTTCCCCCTTTTTTGTCCTTTTCTTGAATTTGTCCCCCGGGCTTCTAGTTTTTGTTCATCATTTGCATGAGAACGATCGGCGTAAAGATCTCGTTCGGGATAGAAACAGGAAAGGAAGCGTCTCTCTTTTCTGTTTCTGGTAGGTGAAACAGGAATGAAGGCATCTTTGCTTTCCGTTTCCGGTAGCTTGGCTTTCAGTTTTCACCTGAAAAGATCGGTTCTTTGTGTTGGATTCATCTTTGCTTTATTTGTTCTTTTTCTTTATCACGGATTATTCTGGCATAGGTCGTCTTCTACCATTTTAGATGGTATGCAATGCTGGCCTAAGGAATGTCATCGTTCGAGTGGGGAATCTGAGCGATTCAAGATCCGCAGGGGAGGGGAATTTCGAGGGTCCGGGGTGGAAATTAGTTCCAAGATTGGGCGTGAGGCGTCCTCCCAAGCCCCGGAAATTTAGGGCAATCCTAAAGATGATGGTGGACTCAGGTGCTGTGGCAGAAGCTGGAGCTGCCACCAATGTCTTGCCTGAAAAGGATCACGTCCAAGATGGTGATTATGTCAGTGGAGGATGGAAAAGGTATGGGTTTTGAAATGACTCTAGTTAAAGCACTTAATTCATTTCCAAGATTGTTGATCTCTGTCTCTATTGGTTTCCAATGCTGAAAGCGATCTGCTTTTGCGCCTCCTCCGACTCCTATTTAACGCTCCTCAATCTTTAAATTTGGAAAATTTGTCAGTATCTAATGCTGAAAGTGATTGACTCTGTGCTCTAACACTTGTTTGATGCTCTTCTATTTGTTGATTTATGTTTTGAAAATTGTTAAGACTTTACTTTCAACACATGGGAAAAAAAAGCAGGGTTTAGGGTGGCTGTGCGCATGTTGCTCAAATCAATTGTTATATGGGTGCTATCTAATTCTTATTCTAGGGGAGCGCATGGTTCAAGCATTTATATTCCATCCACCTCTGCATTATGGCAGGCCTTTGCAAAGCTTTGTGTGAGAGCACTGGTGGTTCAAGATGCTTCATTTTTCTGATGACTGTCCACTAACTTATTGTTCCTCTAAAATGCATGCATGCAAATTGATTTTGATAAGATGGAAGGTTCTGTTGAACAGGATCTTCATGAAGTGGGTTGGTAAACATCAAGGCTAATGGAGCATCAAATGGAATGTGGTTATTTTAGATATGATTTTTTATGAGTTTTTAATGTACGATAAATGGCTAACTGGCTAACTTAATTGTTATTGGTGATGCGATCAGATATCTGGAATGGTGACATAACAATCGTGCTTCAGTACATGTACATAGAGTGTTTGATACATATGATCGGGGTTTTGTCATGAGACAACACAATCATATTTATGGTGAAGTTGCTTAAACTGGACATGTACAAGGCATATGATTTTGGATTTTTCTGGCAGAATGGGCCAGATACATTCAGTAATCATCCTTTAGTAGTATACATGTATTGATGTGCCCAAATACCAAGCTAATAAAGAAAGAATCTAAAAGTAGGGCTAAATCTTGGATGGAAGGAGAAGATAGGTCAACCTTAGCCTGAAGGTTTTAAAAGCCGAGATCTTGGTCATCTCAATGGGTGACTGAGATATGAACCAAGATCTTGGGTTATATCAGCTTGAGCTTGTAAGGTGGGAAAATTTGGAGAGGTGTGAGATTTCTGAGCTCTCAGCCAATGCCTTAGAACCAAGATAACAAAACCTTGGCTTCTATGTAAATCTAGGATTAATAACTATTTTTAGACAATGACTTTGAGATTTATCAACTAAAAAATCAGTTTTAAGTAAAAATTGATTGGAAGATATTGGTTGATATGTTGGGATTTCTTGTTTTATATTGCTGAGATGCTCGGAGCCGAGATTTTCTATATATATATATATGTAGGTATGTATGTATGTGTGTGTGTATCATATTGGCAAGAGGCCAATACCGGTACAAATTAAGATCTCAGCTAATGTGAAGACCTTGACTTGAAGTTGAGCTTTGGGCGCTGAGTGAGAGATAAGGACCAATTACGACAGCATCCAATTTTCAAGGTTCGCAATTTTGGTATTGGACCCTGTATCGGCACCATCTAGGTATGGTGTAGGTGCGCTCGGTATAGGGTTAGTTCGATGTACTGATACTTGGTACACTCCTCATACCATGTACCCTTCAGGACCGATATGCATCGTTATGGACTAGCATGGCATGCTATGGTTACTTTTGCCAAAGCAAAAAGGAGGAGATAAGATATCTGAACTTTATCAAATTTAAGGTCCACTTAGTTACCATACATCACCAAGACTTAAATTATTGATTATGGAATAAGCAACAGCCACTAGTTGCTATGTATGGAATCTTGATTGCATCATCACATGTAGTGATCATTAGGGGTATATGTGTGTTTTCAAAACTTAAAAGTTGTTCTTCAGGAACTTGTGTTGGATTCTGTAACTTGTGCACTAACCTATTTAGTACTTAGAAATGTTTTATAGGATGCTCATTCAAAATCATTATGGATACCTTCTCCTGTTGCATGCCAAATATTTAAAAACATCTCCATGACGAGCTTGCTATTTGCCCCTATATGCTGTATGCTGAATATATATTGCATTAAGATGGATGCCTTGCGGAGCTGAAGAATTTTATGTGGTCACGTTATCTTTTTGGTTGTTCATAAGAAGCACTGAAATTTGATAAATCTTATTTATGTGATTGTCTTCATTAGAAATTGTATATTGGTTATTTTTTCCAAGATTAGTTTTCTAGAGATGAGAGGTCTTGAAAATCCTTTCTAGAAGGATAGTTAAGGTACATCGTCTCGGTATCAGGCTCCATACCAATGCCATCCTATTACTACGTCGGTACGCCCCCTGTACCATGTACAAGTACCGAACCGATATAGTATGATAAGCTCCGTACTGTCTGATTCAGTATGGTATGGCATACCTTGAGGATTGTACTTAACTGACATGCCAGTCATGGTGAATGTATTAAATCTTTATATGATTAATCTACATCACCAAAATAAGAAAGGACTAACACCACTCTTTTGCATTAAAGTGAGGAGTATAAATACTTGTAGTATGTTTTATTAATTCTAGTTGGGCATAATCCAGTTTAATCAGAAATGCTAATGTTGTTTCATGCATGATATGATTAGAACTGTTGGTGTCTTATATTTAGTTGACCATGAATGGAAACATCACATTTTTGAATTTTAGATGTTTATTATTATGACACAAAGGCCATGAGCTGCCTGTTCTAGAGTGTCATTCTGTTGATATTCCCTTTTATAGAAGATACACTATTTGGTTCAGTTCTCTACTACTAAATAAGAAATAATGTCATTGAAGCAAAAGTAGGGGTGATTTAAAAATGATACGGTTCGAGAGGAAAAAGAACTCAAACTACATAAGTCTATAGCCATGCACTCTTCTCTTCATGTGCATTGCATGTGCCTAATGCATTAGTCAATTCCACATATCGGATCATTCCCCATCCCTGCATTTTTTCTCTCTATTCCTTTGCCCACAGCTCAGTCAAGTCGAGCTTGAGCTAGCCATAATGAGCAAGTCAAGTTCATGTCAAAATTTGGGCACTGAATATAAGTTGCTCATAAATAGTTTGTTCATCTGACAGTTTGGTCCACTTCCCCCATATTAGGGATGGCAAAATATGACCCGACCTGCCAATCCGACCCGTGTTCGACCCGCCATAAACAGGTTTGGATTTGGCCTAAGCAGGTTCGGGTCGTAAACAGGTTGATCCGTTTAACCTGTTTATTAATTGGGTCGGATACAGGTTTTAGTTGTTGGACCCGTTTAACCTATAGATATTAAATAATTTTCTAATCCATATCTGGTATCCCTTATGAATCACGGCCACAGTTTCCCCCTTTCAGCCTTTCCTCTGTTCATCGTCACCTGCAAACCAATCTCTCCCCCGCACGGGAATCCTAGCCCCCTGATCCTTCCAAAGAGGCGATCGAATCATTTTTTTATCATCGAATCTTCGATCGGAACACATCGTGACGCCCGATCGGCTCTCTCGTCGTTGTCGCTCGAGTCTCTCCGGATTTCTTCTCTTCCTCGTCGGCGAGATAGGGTTTGGAGAATCCGAAAAATATAGGATTTTTCCGGCATGAGGTTGGATGGATGAAGGATGCCGGAACTCCGTAGCGGAGTACGGAAGGGGCGAGCACAGGCGAACCCGATAGTCCAGGCCGAGAGGTCGACCGCCGCCAGGAGGAGGAGGGCACCGAGGAACAAGGCCGAGAGTGTCTCCGAATTTCTTCTCTTCCTCGTCCGCCGAGCCGAGGAAGGAGATCAGGTTTCTGGAGGATGGGGGCGAGGTCGGAGGGTTGGTTGGGGACAAGATCAAGGAAGGGGTCGACGATAGCGGGGCGAGGAGCGACGATAAGCTTCCCGGTGGGGAGGACGAGGGAAGCACAACGATGGCGCCCCTTCCGCAAAATGGCAAAAAGTCGGCCTCTTTTTCTTCTGGTTATTTAGTATTTACTTATTTACAGTAATATTTGGTTAAACGAGTCAGAAAGCATAAATCCGAACCCGACTGACCTGTTTATTAAACAGGTCGGGTTCAGGTTTATGCTTTTCTGACCCGACCCGTTTATGTCCGACCCAACCTGATTGCCACCCCTACCCCACATAGATTGGTACGATGTTATACCACCCTGTATTAGCAAACAATGAGTAGATACAAGAAAAATACCATTATGTGCACTATTACCGAGACATGACCAGTACACCCCTATATTGAAATCGATCAAAGCTTGCATGAAATCCAGCATGTCTAGCAATAACTTTACTGCCTCTTTAGAAGAGTATTCATGCTTTGCATGAATATCTTTGTAGTATGTGCCAAAATATTGTAGTGCTTTACTTGCATACTTGAAATGGCTAACTAGAATATATGTTGAATGAACCTAATTTGAAACTTTTGTTCAGGTTTTCTAAAATTTGAAATAAATTGTAGGTCCTTCAATTTCTAAAATATCAAGGTTTTAATACCGGTACCAACCCCCATTCGCTTTTTCCATCGAAATGGAATGCTATGGTATGGTCTGGTACTGACAGCACATACTAAAATCGACAGCATCAAAAGAAAAAAAGGAAAGACAAACCATCAATAATGACCGCTGCGGTTTTATGCTATCATAGGTATGTATTTGTATGGACTTATTTAACCGGTACATATTGGTATGGATGGTTTTGGTGTCCCAACATCCATACTGTTTCTGGTTTCATACTTTGTTTTGGAACGGTAATGTACTAACGGCACTGTCAAGGACTATTAAACTAGTACTAACGGCACTGTCAAGGACTATTAAACTAACTTGCAATGTTCCGGTGTTGGTTGTGGTACATGAGTGGTCAGGGACTGGCTAGCATTTAAGCAAGAGGGCAATGCCATAAATAGCTTGAAATAAACCTGAATAAAATTTGGTTTTCCAGCTTTAGTAAGCCAAACAACTTTTTATCCACCTATATAAAGCAAGAAAAGTGAAAGGCACTTTTGGGATCCAAAAGCTGAAGATACTTCTTAGGTGTTTTTTCCTCTTTAACCTGAATAAAATTATTTGGCTGCTTTGGGCAGAAGATTCTTATCTGAGTTATAGAAGAATAAGTACCTTAGGTTTTTCATTTCAAATATTCTAGACAAAGTTATTGTGGGAAGTGCGAACCAAACAAGGCATGCATAAATTCATTAAATTCATTAATGTACAAAAATAACTAGAAAATTAGATATCATTAGTGAAATTCATTGGAAAGAATGGAAATAAATTAGGATACAAATATACACCATATGTAGCTTGAAATTATTGCTCCAATACATGAAACAACTTTAAACAACACCAGATATAAGTGTAAAGGGCCCCAATTGAAAAATAGAGACAAAAAATGACTGTGCTCATCAATGTCAAACTGTGTTTTTGCAGCTCAACCCATGCCACTAATGTGCCAGCTTGTGCCAATTGTTGGCAAGGAATGAGGCACAGCAGCATGTGCTAAGTCTGCTCTTGCCTGGCACAAGCACAACATGCAGTACCTAAAACATTGGAAGAACAACTTGGGGAAGGACATTTTAGTGTAACATGTTAACTAGTAAAATTACAAATTATCTATACACATCACTCAGTAAAATTTTTTGATCATTAAAAAGAAAACATGCTCAATAATGTAAGTTAATGCAACAAAGAGCTATATTATAGTGATCAATTGATTAGTGAGCCAAGAAATAAACACCTAAATATGGATTAGGGAAGCTTGTAAGTTATAACTATGTTGTTTGGGTGTCAATGAGGAATGCATGGGCTTAAAATCTATGCGTCTAAGTTCTAAATCACCTAATAACCCAACCTTCCTGAAAACATAGCTGTCGGTCCTTGGTTGCCGAGGACTATGCAAGCCACTTGGGTATCATACTAGGAGGTTGGCCAGCATATATGTTTGGAATGCCCATCACCCCGCCTCCCCCACCCCCCCAACCCCACCCCACCACCCACAACAAAAAAAAAGGGGTACTAAACACTCCTTAAGCAACCTTTTTGTATATTAATTACTTGTTTCTAAAACACAGCCACTCTATTGTAACACTAATCCACATCAAATGGGTCCCCTGTTCTTGCAGTTATATATTCAAATTGGTGCATCCCAGTTTCTCCTTCCTTATTCCACAGCCTCTCTGCTCAATCTCTTCTAGATTTAAACTGATCTAATAATTTTAAAATATAAAATGCTTCTAGTCATGACAGGAAACTTGATTTCTAAAATTAATAAATCCCATTGGCTATAGATGATTATGGATGCTGAATACTCATTGTACTATCATTGTATGTGGTAGACCCAACTGCTTGGTTCTCGTTACTTTCCTAAAGCTAAACTTTTGTCTTCCCCTGGATTTTTCTCTCAATATTATTTTCTGCCGTGGCCATACTATGTATAACATTGCCTCATTCATATTGATGATGGCACAAAAAATACTTTTCTTAATCCTGCATCTTTTTGAAACTTGTATAGATTCTTTGTTTGGTCAAATATTTCATTTTATATAAATATATCATGACTTCTAGTACACTAGTAATTGGAGTGAAATCGAGGTGCTCTCAAATAGATTGGTCTTGTATCACTAACATTGTTTTTACCTCTATCCCCCTCAATGCGTTAATTAATAAAAAAAGACAAATAATTTCTTGCATATTTTATTAGGAAATAAGTTTTATTATTTTTAATTTATATGGCTTTGTGGCTCTGCCAAAAGAACAATCCTGGCGTAGGGGCCGCTTGTGGTTGGGCCTCAACTGGTGCAGCCTAATTGTATGCAATTGCTTGCATTGTTTAGGCAGCTGTTCTTGTAAAAGAGTGCTAACAAGTACCTTTGATATTACATGAACAGTTTGATTTGCCAATTGAGCATTCGATCTGCTATTTTTTAGGCTTTAAGTTAGACCATTTAACAAGGTATATTTTTTAGTCTTTAAGATAGACCATCTAATAAGTTTACTGTCTCGGTATTGGACCTCATACCGATACCATTCTATTATGGTTGTGGTATGTAGTACGGTATGGTAAGGTTCAGCATGTACCAGTTTGGTACGGATATGGTACGCTTCGTCTGGTACGGTACGATACCAACTAGTATGGCAAACCTTGCCATCTAAAATTTCAAATGCAATGGAATAGTAAAAGAGTTTGTTTTGATTTATGCGATGGCTAGTGTATATGAAACAAGAATTTAAGTACTTGTGTGCCCCAGCTAGTACTGATTGTACTAAATCATACCAACAAGGTGCCTCTACACCCTCCAACCCCCCCCCCCCCCCCCCCCCCCCCCCAAAAAAAAAAAAAAAAAAAGAAAAAGAAAAAAACACCAAAATTGTAGCAGTCATGATTTTCACCTCTATGCTGTTGTCCTTTCATGGATAAGCACACCATGTGTTAGTATAGTGCCATATAGTCCTAGTAAGGTACCGATATGGTACAAATTGGTAGTGTTTTAAACCTTGATATGAGGTGATACAAAGATCAAGATCTTAGTCATATTTAAAAAACTTTAAATTTTGACAAGTTGTATTGGTTTTACTCACCTGTATGTTAAGCCTAAAAGCCAATGCAAAAACTTCTTATGCAAAAATGCTTTTTATAGGCCTTACCAGATGCGTCCTTCATGGTATTTTTTTTAATAAAAAAAAAAAATGCCACAATGCCATGTTCCATATCCAAAACTGGAACTTCTCCCCAGTGTGATCCAAATTATGTTGGCAATTTTTATACCTTAAAAAAACCCTTGCTTACGTAATGCAAAATATAACTAAGGTTTCTGTAGAAGGATTTGCAAAATAGCATGGTAGGAGGACTTAACATGTCATTGTATATGATGGTTGGGCAGGAGATGCATATTGAAGAATATCAGGCAAAGATGGTAAGGCTGCTAATTACTAAGCAAGTAACTGGCTGGTTTTAGTGTTGTGAAAGATCCTTCTTGCGTGGAAACTACGATAGCACGGTTAAATTACTATAATGAAGGAAAAAATCATAATTTTATACTGCACTGGCTTGAACGTATATTGTAAGATACACATTGGCCACATATGGGTACTGTTCAGTCATCTTTATTCTGTATCACTGTATCATGGAGGCTTGCTGGTGGTCCATGCGAGTGTGTGCCAATTGACATGGAATGATACAAAGGCCTGTTTGCTGAGTTGGACATTTGATATATGACTGGCACAGTATGCTGCACCACATACATGTACAATGGTCTTCATTCTGTATCTCTGTATTGTGTATGCGTGCTGGCGTTTGTGTGGTCTATGCCAGTTTGTGCCAATTGACATTGGAATGATACAAAGGCCTGTTTGCTGAGATGGGCATTTGACCTGGCACAGTATCTTGCAGTGTTGTATACAGTGCACAAAATTGAAACCCTTGGCTAAAAGCAGCTTGCGTTGATGTATCTTACCAGAATAGTAGTCTGTGAATGTCCTCATGGAGACTTTTGAACTGTATTATCATCCTGTTTTAACCAGATGGATGCCTGCTTAAAATACTTGGGGCAAGTTTTGTTGTCATTTTGGTTTCCAGCTGGAACTTTTTTTTAGGATGATGAAAAACTAGCTGGATGCCCATTTATATAATATTACACTTCTGGAATGATGCAAACTAGGCCTTATGTATTATTTTCCTTACAGCAAGGATGGAAAATTGAGTTGTGGATATTCAAGCTTCAGGGGAAAAAGGGCAACTATGGAGGACTTTTATGATGTAAAATCATCTAAAATTGATGGACAAACAATTAATCTCTTCGGCATATTTGATGGTCTGATTTTCTTTCTATTGATATTCAATTCTTTTATTTTATGTATCCTCTTTTCCTACCTCTTATTCTTGTTGATGACTTGGCAGCGCAGGTCATGGCGGTTCACGTGCTGCTGAATATCTGAAGCAGCACTTATTCGAGAACCTCATGAAGCACCCCCAGTTTATGACAGATACCAAACTTGCTATAAGTACTTTCAACTTTATAAAGATTTGTTGAAACTGGCTACAGTTTTTTACACCTCTATAATAATATTTTCTAGTTGGGTGTCATACATGACTGTTATGTAGTAAGAAATTGATTAGAGGCTTTGTATTTTTTTGGGGGGTATTCTGCAGGTGAAACATATCAAAAAACTGATTCAGACTTCCTGGATGCTGAAAGCAATACTTTGAGAGATGATGGTTCTACCGCTTCAACAGCTGTTCTGGTTGGCAACCATTTATATGTAGCAAATGTTGGAGATTCACGCACTGTTGTATCAAAGGCAGGAAAAGGTGCTTTTTTCATAGATGACAATCACTGTTGATCTGTTTTTTGCAAGAATATGTATCATCCAGCAATTCTTGATGGGTGATAAAAGATAATAACAGCATCTCATGTTACTTGCATGAGGACAATGTTTTGCCTTGTAAAAAAACTCACTATTCACAGAGAGGGTTAATGTGATTTTGAGCCGAAATGATTCAAACCTTGATTGTCATATTTTGAACCATAAAGCTCATCCTCTTATTTGTGGTACAGCTTGCCAATTCGATATTTGTTTAAGTTTTCTTAATTCATAGCTGGCTTGCTTTCATGGCAGCATATAGATTGAGGTTACAGGATACTGGATACCAGTGCATGGAAAATTGAACCATGCTTTAGAGACTTATTTTCAAAAGCTATGTTAATTTTCTCTCAAACTCCTTACCATATTTTAGATGTACCTAGTTTTGGTTGATATTCTATTAAAGACAATTATAATTGATGCCAACAAGACTAAGACCCAGTCTAATATTATTATAGGTTATAGAGCTTTTGTTAGCAATGCTATTGCTAGTAGAGCTTCTAATAAAAAAACTATCTGTTGTTTGATAATTATATTTTTGAAGTGCCATAAAACTTTAACGTGTATTTGGTAACTAAACTGAAAAAATACTTTTAGTACTAAAAAATAACAATAAAGGATATTGCATAGTACTTTCAGTTATTTAATTATTTGTACTATCTAAAATTGTTATTATAAAGTAATCTTAATCTATAGATATTTATTTTGATATTTTAATTTAGATAACATAATACATAATAAATTTTTATATTTCATAGAATGTAACAATATTTCTAAAATATTATTGTGTTATGATAATATTATATAATATAATAATATAATTATGATGTTAGAATAATAGTGATGATAATACTGTAATATTATTAGAATACAACATAATACAATAAAATTTTATTGTTGTATTATATTATAACATTATTATATTGTACTATCAAAACTATTATTAATAAGTATTATCAATTCTAAAATAATTAATAATATAATAAATAAATTAAAAATATTTAATTGCATGATTATGGTATAAAAATCAATAAAAATGGTTATGGAAATAAAGAGTATTTTAAATTAATTTATAAAATATTCATTGCTGGGACTCGAACTTTGGTCTTTTTGGACGAGCTTTTGCCCTCCAAAAGAAATAGCTTCCGGTGCCTCTCAAGTAGAGCTTTTGTTCAAAAGCTCCAAATTGGAGCTTTTCCCTAGTAGACTGTTTTCAGTTTTTGGAGGAGTTTGAAAGCTATTTCAAAATTTTTACCAAACATTTTAAAATCATCCAAAAGAGCTTCTAGCCCTCATAGAAGTAATTTTTGGTCTTCCAAAAGCAAGGCCAAACGGGGTCTAGTTGCATGTGTTTTAGGACAACTCTGTTGTATATAATAAAAATATTTTGTTTTAATTGTCCATGAATTGTTCTGTAGAGTACTTCACAATGTTCAATACATGGTAGTGCTATTAGAAATCTTATAAACAGCAAATTGGTAGTACATATTTCTTGTTTGGTTGGCATAAGGTTTATTTTCTGTTAATCTTTATCTATGGTGTAAGTTATGAATTATAAAAAATGAACATAGGTAAATTTAAGAAATAATCTTTGGAATACTCAATTATGGTTCATTATGACATTTCCAAACAATTGTGAAATGTTTGAGACTTGGAGGGAGTAGTTCTCTGAGTTGCATTTTTTTCCTTCTTTATTTGTCATATTTAAGGCTTATTTTGCTTATCAAAATTTTGTGTTTGTGTGAAGTAAGTTTCATAGTTTTTTCATGTATTATGTTTCCTAAAGCTTGATCACTTTTCTTCTTATCAATTTGTATAATTCCTCTTTATGGTGAATTTATTCACAACTTAATGTGTGCTTCCTCAAACTTATATCTAGTCTTGCCTATGTCATATACTCTGTCCAGGATGCTATAATTAGTCAAGAATTTCTGAGGTGTCCGTTGTTTTTCTTGGTTGTAGCAATTCCACTCTCAGATGACCACAAGCCAAATAGAAGTGATGAACGCAAGAGAATTGAGAATGCCGGGGGAGTAGTAATGTGGGCTGGTAAGTCTCCTTCCATTTCTCCATGATGCTTTCTTTCTCATGGTTCTGGTTAGTTCAAGTCTGCAATTTGTTCAAGGTCCATGCTGTAACAGTATCCATTTTTCCAGCATGAATCATCAAAAAATATGGTTCAACCAATGTTTGAAATATTAGCATCCCAAGCTACCATGTTAAGTATTTATCTTGCTCTTTATGCTGTTATGCTTCCACTGTTTCTAGGATAATAGCTGGTGGATCAGATATTGTTCCTAATGTATAGATGATAAGGTGACTGACAGAACTCATGCATCGAACTTTAAGGTAGAGGAACAAAGCAAAGCTTGAAAATTACTTGTTGATTATCGAAGATTGAATTAAACAATTGATTGTCCTTTTCTGTCCAAAGCATTAAACACTTGATTTGCTGTGTGCTAGGATGTTTAACCTGTTCTGCATGCTAATTACATCTGGAAAGAAAAGACTCAGAATTTTGAATGATCACACAATTGTAACTGTTAGTTAATTAGGGGGCTTTGGTTGGCAGGTACTTGGAGGGTAGCAGGTGTATTGGCAATGTCACGTGCATTTGGAAACCGTCTTCTAAAACAGTTTGTTGTGGCAGAGCCTGAGATTCAGGTATCTTAACATATTGAGAAATCTAAATCAACTTTTAGCTCTTTTACGTGACCTTTCTTGCTTTGTTATACTTGAAAGTTTAGTGGATATCCTTTTCTCATTTTGCCATTTTCTCAATGCGAAGCAATGGTCAGACAGTTTGATGTTTCCAACACTGTGATAACAGTTCAAGTGCTCGCTTGAATTACTGTAGTTCATATGCTACAAATCATAGTTATGTATTGCAGCTGGAAAAGTCTGTTTCAATATATGTTATTTCCAGTAGTCAGATATTCTGGCCAAGGTTTTGCTTTGAGTACCTTCGCTTGAAGAGGAAATTGTTACTGATAAATAAATTAGTGATGGCTCATATCATATTATTCTCTTGTTTATTCTCAGATTTGTGAGATTTGATATTGAAATAATGTCGCAAGTTCCTTTCTAGTCTATTATTTCTGTCAAACTGCTTAGTATCTGTATTCGTCACTCCATATTGGTACATGATGTCATCTTCCATATTGGTACATGATGTCGTCTTCTCAGTATCTTAGACCTTTTGCTAAAGTGACAAAGCGTACTAAGTGTATCCAGTAGCTATGAATGCACTTCTTTAACGTCTCGAAAATAATTAGCACTTATCTGTATTTAGTGCATTAATTACTCCTGCAGCATGAAGAACTAAATGGAAGGCCATTAAGGGGATATGTATGCACCCAGGCTCGTTCCAGAACCCACTTGCTAGCTACCTCAAATCCTTGGGTGATGTTTTGTGCAGCAAAATAAATTATACGGATTCATTGGTGATGTATGTGGTGCCAATCAACCAAAAATGGGAGTACAGTTATCAGCTCATGTCAATATAAAATTTTCAAGGCAATGGATACATTTTGTCAGTTGATGGATCTACAGCCTTCCATCAGATACATCTTCCAATTGAATCACACGTGCATTAATTGCACATGCTGTGTCCTGGAAGTTATAAATTTTAATCTTAACTATCTTAAAATGTCCAACTAGAAAGAGTTTTGAACTATGTAGAATCCTTCTTTTTGCTTTTTATATGCTGCCTCCTACAAAATTCTAAGTTCTTGTAGTCACTTGATTGCATAACATAGCAAAAGCGTTCAGTGCACGTTGATTACCCCCCCCCCCCGGCGCCATGCATGTGACATCTCTCATATTATAGGTTGCTGCACTTGCTTTGCAGCTAGGAGAGAGAAACACAAAGGAAAATGCGAGAGGGACCATTACTTAGAGATACTGAGGGTGACAGAATGAAAGAGATTAGGGGCCAATTCCCTTTTCCCTGTTTACTGAATTTTTAAGCTTTTGTTGTTTATAGAACTATTATATAACTACTATATATCCCCATGTCTTACATAGAATAAAATCAATAAATCACTTAACTAATATATGTACTGATGTGTTATTAACACAAATTGAAACAATAATATAAATTATTTCTAGGAGCTATCATTCTGCTATCTACAATTTTATTGGACCGGTGGAAGACCTTGTTTACTAAAAAAATATTTGGTCCTAGATAACTAGGCTACTAGATAGCAGGCAGAAGATGCTTGTTGTGTGTATAATATGTATTGATGTATGTATATATGTATTCTTTAATATAGACATGTTAGTTTATGAAATCTGTGCCGGTAAGACTAACATTGTACAGGTGATTTTTGATTTTTCTGCATATAGACCTTAGTAAGACTTCAAATTTTTGAGAGACCCTTTAGAAATTTAACTATGACAGATAGATAAATGGTTTTACATTAGAGCTCCTTTTGATAAATTTCCAACTTGTATCACATATGCTCTATTAATATCTTTTATAAATATTTTTCAGGTTTGATTCTCTAGTAGAAAAGTCAAGCCCGCATTTGCTAGTTATTTTCTACAAGTTCCTAAGGAGTACATATAAATATGTAAAAACAGGGGTCTGGGTGTAATGGGTCATCATGTTGGTCTCTCACTTGAGATACCTGGTTTGTAACTCTATTCAGACCATTTTTTCAGAAGAGGATTATATGTGAAGAAAGTGTGGCCAATGTTTTATACGTCCTATCCTTTCACCATTTTTCAGTTGTACATGATCAAACTACTAAGTTGTATGCAAAGCATACATAACTATATCTTATCTTTCCACCTATATTTGTTGGCCATGCATTGAATTTTTCCCAGACCAATTAACTTTTAGCTGGTTTACCAGCTAAGAGCTTTTGATTGTTGGTATTGGGTATTATAGATGTGTAAATGCATTTTTCTTGCCAAATGCCTTTTTCTTGCCAATATTTGTGCCAAGAGTATAACATAAGTAGTTCCCTTAAAAGCTCATGATTTTAGGTGCATGTTTCGATCTCAGTCTGTTTAATACATTTCTGACGGGCATGTAATTCCAAATCTCAAATGACTCATCATTGAGGATTGCCTCTTTAGTCATTTAAAACACATCGCTTATTGATATGATTTTAAATCTCAATTTGCTCATTACATTTATGAAGGGCAGCAATTTCCAAATTCAAAATGATTTATAGCAGACGCTGCCTTCCTACTTAGGAAACTAATGTGTTAGTCTAGAATCCAACTTGTTTTCTTTTGTTCTTTAGACATTTGCTAAGATTTACAGATGAGTAGCTTTAGCATTTTGACTCCAATTAATTATGCCCTTGCTTTTTCAACAAAAATTGGCATGTAATATTGTATTATTGCTTTATTTGACACTATCATATGTGCAAGAATATTTATGTACTCTGGAACAATGTGAACATTTATCATGGCATTATTGTAATGTGCTATAGACATGTTATTTTATTTTAACCAATTTCTACAGGAACAAGAGGTTAATGATGAATTGGAGCTCCTTATTTTGGCTAGTGACGGGCTTTGGGATGTAGTACCAAATGAGGTCAGTTTCTCGTTTACAATATGTTGATAAGCCATGACAAGTGTTGTAGATATTATTTTATTACATAAATATTGTAGTTGAGGTATGAATTATAAATATTGACATGGACATAAGGAAGTCACCTGTTCATGTGCAGTTAGCATTTCTTCCTCCCTTGTTTAAGACATCACAATTAGTATGTCTCCTTCCTTGCTTATGTTGAGAAAGTTGCAGAGGGCAGAAAGTCACTACAATTAAACTCTGGGTGTTTGTTGAAGTCCTTCTATGACATAGGCTGGTGCTCGATATTATGATGACATAGCTATCTAAAATTTATTGGTCTGATCTTTGACAAGTTGGTGCATCTCAGAGAAGATATCAGCCACCCTGTTGCAGGTGCCGAGTAGCAGTCACGGTGGTGCTAACAATTAAATTGCAGTAGTCTATAGATATCTTGGAGCTATCAGGCGTATTCCTTTGGCTTTTCTGCAGAAGCTGTGGATGTTGTATTTCCCACTCACCTCATTTTGTGTTGCTTGCTCTTGCAACAGGTCTCAAGGGAATTTCATGTTTAAGTTGCTGTTGGAACATGGGTAGTAGGCTTGCGGCAAATATTAATACAACTGTGTTAGAGAGTTGCTTCTGAAGCTACTAAATGTTCCAACTTAACAGTTTTGGTTGTCTGTTTGATCTAATGCAGAAACTGATTGCAGCTATATGGCACATTACAACATGCGACTGGCTGGTCAGAAATGCTGGACAATTATTTTGTTGTTAGTGGCCAAATGAAAAAATTTGATTGGACAATAGCCTGTAGAGGAATTGTCACTTTAGAGGTGGAAGGTCAATTGTTGTTTATATATCATGTGAAGATAGGTCACCATGGCAATAGGAGGGGGGAGGGAGGGAGGGGAAGAGAGAGAGCATATCTGTAAATTTTTATTGGTAATGAAATTCTTTTTGAAATAATTTGTCTTGGGAGATGATTCTAGCAAAGTATTTCCTACGAAACTTGAGTGAGGCCTCGCATGTGTTGCATGAATGTTAATAGATATGAATTTGTGGGCCATGGGTTCAAGCAGTATGGGGCATCACATAAGGAAGGCCTGCCACGTAGGGATTGGAGGAGTTAAGAAGTCTTTTTCACCAGAAGTAGATATATGTAAAACAAGACTGACCCCAGATGGAAGCGTTATGGAAATGAGGTATCTTGAGAAAAAAACATATAGAACAGGGAATCATGGGAAACATTTCACAAACTATTGTGGTCCTAGAACATTGTGAGTCCTCTATAATAGGAGAGATATGACCTACCATGAAAGGGGAGCTGTTAACAGAACAGCATACAGATTTGATGAGGAGCAATGCATTGTTCTACTTTTATTCATTTTTCTTGGTTTTATTATGTACTATTGTATGCCCTTCTGAATGAATGCATGTGTATCTATCATTAATTTGACCATGAAGTGTAAAATTACATTAATTTTATTGTCAAGTTAGTTTTCTTGGTGTATTCATCATGCTTTGTCAAGATGCATGAAAACTTCAGTGTGTCATGTGCATCCATCAGCTGTCCGCATTGGAGTCATTCTCGTACTTGTTGCTAACTTGATTATATGTTCTTACCGTCGAGCTCTTCTTCATGGATTTCTTTTTATTCATCTTGCTGTTGTGTGATATTCTTTCATTTATATGCTGGTTAACTAGGATGCTGTTTCACTTGCAAGAATGGAAGAGGAGCCAGAGGCCGCAGCTCGGAAGCTGACAGAGACCGCCTTTGCACGTGGAAGTGCCGACAATATAACATGCATTGTTGTAAGATTTCACCATGACAAAATGAATGTAGATTCTCCTTCCCCTTCAGCAGCTGATCAGAATTGATATATTTTGATTTTAAATTATCTACCCTGTATGGACCTCTAGCTGGATGCCTGCGATTATAGCAAGGCGGATGGCTGCTTGTATGTTCCTTTGGTTGTGGTGACCATACTTGCTTTTGGGATGCTTGTCAATATATTTCCTTGCTGAAGTGAGCGAGCAAGTCATCTGGACATTGCCGGATGGTCACTGGGTCTTCATTTTTTTTAAAAAAAATTAAATCAGGTACATGTTCATTTTGGTCCCAGGATTTATTGATCCTGTACTCAAGTTGCCCAGCATGTGTAAATGTTTATTGGTGTTTGAGTGGATTTCTTTGGAATGCACTGAGCAATTGCAATTTGCTGTGCTAGATAGGGAAGCAGTTTCTTCTCTTCTTGCCTCTGCGCTCGTCTCGCATGCATCAGAGATGAATATTTGACGCCCGAAGCCATCCTGCTAGAGCAACACAAGGACAACTCGAGTTTAATCTTGTAGTGGCAAGAAGAAAAATCCTACATGGATGTGCGACGGGAAAGTGGTGAAAGGAAGAAAATGCTTTTATTACTTCGAGTCGTTGCTCAAAGTTGCTCGGCCGATTTGTTTCAATGCAATTGCTCCCTTTGAATCGGCATTGTGAGCCGTGATAGGTGAAAGCTGAGTGAGATTTCCGAGTGTAGCATTGCCCTAACATAAATGGGAATATCAGCTAAACGCTTTATGGAGCGGTGTGTGTGTGTGCATGCATGCGGGCATCTCAAGTATGCGATCGTTAGCTCCACCTCCACCATAAAGAATGGGATCGTTTCCGTTGCTCCACCAATGGAACATACTAGTATACTAGTTGGTCGCGACTCCATACCTAGCTTTCAATGTGGATCATTATGTTGACTCTGGTTGGGTGGTACTGGTACCCTTGCCATTTAAGGGGCAGGAGTTCAATTCTTAAAAGCCTTGAACCCTCGTATGGAATTTTTTAAATTTCATATCCTAGTTTCACGAGAGTCAGGATTAGTCCATCCTGGACCCAGCTTTTGAGTTTCGATCCACGTGGCCCAAAATAAGCAAAATAAAAAAAAAAGGGAGGGGAGGGGAGGGGATGAGGTTGGGCAATCAATGAGCCCGACCTTGGAAGAAATTCATCTGCACCCTGTGAAAATGCAACAAGCTGTGATCTCTCGCGCTGCAGCTCGAGATTCCCAAGAAATAAGTTCTCGCACAACTTTATCATCAGAGCATTCACTGTGAAACATCTGCAGGAGGATCTCATGTACAGTATGTTGCAGTGTCCAAATGGAAAGGAGCTTGAATGTATGAGGAGTTTGCAGAGAAGCTCCTCCTCGATAACGGCACTGCTTATATCTTTTATACAATGTAGAAGTCTCTCTTTATCTTGCTATACGTGCTTGCAATAACCTCCACCTACACAACATGATACATGGCAAAGCAATCTTGTAGCTCCTCCGCAATAACCATCGTTTTGCCTTTAGCATGCCCGCTGGAGCTCCCTGTGACACTGGACCAATGATCGGGAGGGACAACCATCCATGTCTCAAACCAATAAAAAGTTTCAGCTTTGTCACCCGGTAGCTGCCGCTCTGTCATTGGAGTATCCGAAGGGTGAGACCAGCAAACTCGCAGGAGTCGGAAAGAAAATTCATCATTTTGAAATCCAGATTGGATTCGCTATGATTAAGGCATTTGGTGGAAAGGGACAAGGGGCAGACGAGTCCACTAGCTTGTCTTTCCGGCCTCACTTGATCGGGCTGTATTTCCTGACCTTTGACTAACCTGATTCCGAAAGATTTTGGTTGGTGTCATATGCTTGCCTCGTGCACACGGCTTTTTCACAGTGTCTGCTTATCTACTCCTTGACGTGAGAACTCCGTGCGTTGTATTCCCTAATGTTTATAGGCTTTCTTTTTGAGTGTCAAATGGTGTTGAGTAGCGTCTTTCTTGGTTTCTTTGATTGACCTTGACTTGCTTGCGAGGAAGATGACTATTCTGGTGAAATAGACAGCCCATCCGATGATCGAATCGGGATCACCCACCCCTCCGATATTATTTACCAATGAAAGGAATGTTTCAAAAATCACCTAATCGTTTGAATCTATAATCCTTCAAATGTTGCATATTATGATGTCTCATCATAGACTGTAAGAAATTAATTGGTACAACCATTCTGTCTTCCAACCTACCAAAAGTAACAAGGAACTAATAACAATCCCCCTGTGCCCTGGAATCAAACTAATTAACAACTTTTACCAAGTAAATTTAGCTCGTACCCTTTAATTTAAATTAGCGCAATAATTAATAGTTTAATTTGATGGGGGAAAATATTAGACATCTTGACCTTGGCTTGAACCGACCTCATTAACTTCGGCCATAACCGAGATGAATGACTTCGATAAAAACCAAGGTACAATTTTGCTTGAAGTAATAAAGACTAACATTTAAATCAAAGTTGCAGTCAGAGCACATTTGGCACGATCATCGTCACGTGCAGCTCGCACGGGATAATTACCACATTGTCAACGTGCGGCAGGCCGTTACTATATAGTTAATGCACGTAGCGCTAAATCAGGTAATGGATGCATATTTTACCCTATATAAAGGGGTAACCTAAGGATCGGGGGTGGGGGGAGGGGGGTGGTAAGATCATTTTGAGATTCTACTCTACAAAATTTTTTTTCTTCCCCACTGTTACTTTAGTATTCTAATTTAAGCATCAGAAGGTCCTCCGCTAAAAACTTTCCGGCAAATAGATTTCTTGTAGGTTGGCCTCAGCAACAATCAGTTTTTTCTTACTTCGGTCTCGGGCACGCTGAGCATCTCCCCGACCTTGGCTCAGAATTTAGCGGTAACAGATTGGTACTAGAAGGAAGGCCCCACACATCGGCACATGAAGAAGGGAGAAATCATTATCATGAGATCACGAAGTAATCGTAGAGCATCCAATGCCTCCAAGCGCCGAGCTCCGCCCTCATGAGGTTCATTGCGAAGCCCAGAGCACGCTCCATCCACACAGCCTGTTGCACCAGCAAATACCAAGCAGTTTAATCTACTCATACGATAGGTGTGGGCTCTGAACTGCTACGGTTCAGGGCTTGCAGCAAATAACAACACGACCGACACCAATTCGACCAGAACCTATTTAGCCTAGTCGCCACTTCCACCAACCAACATGCCATACGCGCCAAGCTAACCACCATTCTCAACACCAAAGTTCTAACTGGTCCCGATAGAGTCAGCACGCCTGTCGTAGGAGTCCTATTCAGGATGAAGAGCGACGTACTCCAAGCCTCCATTCCAATAAATATTTTGCTCTGGGCCACTCATATGATGTTGTAGTTATTTCTCTTACAATTGTAAATTATGATGTAAAGAGAATCTTAGTTGATAATGGAAGTTCGGCCAGCGTGTTATTTTATGATGCCTTCCAACAAATGAAGTTACCTGCTGAATAACTATGCAAAGTCAACTCGCATTTGGTCAGCTTCTCAGGTGATTCTGTCCCCATGGAAGGTGCAATAATTTACCGGTCATTGAGGGACAAGAGGCTTGAGACAGTACCATGAGGTTGGATTTCTTGGTGGTTCAGGTCCCCTCTTCCTACAATGCATTTTTGGGCCGAGCTGGCCTCAATGCTTTCCAAGCTGTGGAATCTACTTACCATCTACTCATATGGCTCTCCACTAGAAGCGAAGTTGGAGAAATCTGAGGTGACCAAATGTTAGCTCGCCAATGCTACATGGCCGCTCTTAAAAGAAAGGAACTAGTGGAAACACTGCCTATTGAAGGGTTGGACACAAAGAACAAGCTGAAGAAATAGCAGGGTGAGTGAGCTGAAGGAACAGCGAGGTGAGCCAGCTGAAGAATTGGTGCGGGTCCCTTTAAGAGAAGAAGAACCTGACCGAACTGTGCAAATCGGCTCGAATCTAGATGAAGAAAATCGAGCTAAAATGATCAACTTTCTCCGCGCCAATGTTGACGTCTTCATCTCGTCGACCATTGACATGCCAGGAATAAGTTTCGAAGTGATTATTCACAAGTTCAATACAAACTCAGCATACCAACCTGTGCGACAGAAGAAAATAAACTTCACCATAGAAAGACAACAAATCATAGACCAAGAAGTTGACAAACTACTAGAGGCCGACTTTGTACGCAAAGTAAATTATCCTGATTGGTTGGTCAATATTGTACTTATCAAGAAAGCTAATAAAACATAGCAAGTTTGTATTGATTATAATGACCTGAATAAGGCTTGCTCTAAAGACAGCTTTCTGCTCCCGCGGATTGATCAACTTGTGGATGCAACCTTAAGACATCAATTGCTGACCTTCATGGATGCATTTTCTAAGTATAATCAGATTCAAATGGCGTCCAAGGATGAAGAAAAAATAGCTTTCCTAATCGACAAGAGTCTCTAATGCTATAAGTAATATCTTTTGGCCTAAAGAATGCAGGAGCAACTTATCATCGGCTTGTCAACAAAATTTTTAAAGAACAGATTGGCCGGAATATGGAAGTTCACATGGACAACATGCTCGTGAAAAATCCAAGAAGCAGATCAACATAACCGATTTAGAGAAGGCTTTCACAATCTTAAAAAGTTCCGAATGAAGTTCAATTTAACCAAGTGTGCTTGGGAGTCACCTCGAAAAAATTTCTAAGGTTCATGGTAACACAAAAAATGACCAAGGCAAGCCCCAAAAAAATTCGAGCAGTACAAAAAATGTAGCCATCGAAGACAGTGAAAGAGGTTTAATGCCTAGCTGGTCGGATTACATCACTGGGAAGATTTGAGTCCAAATTGACCAAATGTTGTCTCCCGTTCTTCAAAGCTTTGAAGCACCCAAAAAATTTTCAATGGACTGAAGAGTCTCAGCTGGCCTTCGATCAATTTAAGGAGTATCTCAACTCAGCACCTCTCTTTACAAAATCATATGTCAGAGAGACACTTTATCTATATTTAGCTATTTCTCCTTGCGCTATAAGCTCAGTCTTGGTGTAAGAAGAAGAAAAATGTCAGAAGCCATTCTGCTATACAAGTCGGGTTTTACGAGATGCCGAGACAAGGTATTCCAAGATGGAAAAGAAGATCTATGCCCTCATCATTTTAGCTCAAAAGCTTCAACCATACTTTTAAGCCTATTTAATCACAATCCTAACCAACCAGCTGATGAAGCAAATTTTGCAAAGACCTGAAAATGCCAGTCGGTTGGCAAAGTTGGCAATTGAGCTTGAAGAGTTCGACCTAGAGTATCGGTCTTGGCCATCAATCAAAGCACAAACTTAGCCGACTTTCTAGTAGAATGTATTATTCCCGATTAAAGTTATCCCGAGCTCTCCAAGAAAAAGAAGATTACCGAGCGGCCCTAGATTTTGTATGCGGACAGGTCATCAAGCTCAGGGACAGTAGAGCTAGACTCATACTTACAAGCCCAGATGGAGTAATTATAGAATATATATTGTGGTTCAAGTTTCTAGTTTTAAATAACGATGTTGAATATGAAGTGCCTATCATCGGGCTCAAGCTTGCTAAGGAGCTCAGTGTCCAACAAACTGAAGGTCTTCAGTGACTCACAGTTAGTTGTTGGTTAAGTACGAGAAGAGTTTGAGGTTCGAGGACCGTCAATGATCAAACATTTACACAAGGTGAAGGACATTATTTAAGCCTTTTATAGCTTCGATATACAACAAATCCTAAGGACGGATAATGCGAGGGTTGACCTATTGGCGAAACTGGCGACCTCAAAGTCTTCCAATCTAACTAAAGCCACATATTTTGAAGTGCTGGAAATGCCGAGCATCAAAGAACCTGAGTGCGTGATGAATGCCATGGTGGAATTGAGATGGATGGATCATTTCAACGACTTTTTAAAGGATTAAAAATTACCCACAGATCAGGTTGGGGCCCAGCAGATAAAGCGCCAAGCTTCCCATTATATCCTTCTCGATGACAAATTATATCGAAGATCATTCTCATTGCCGCTCCTTAAGTGCGTCCATCCAACCGAGGCAGATTATGCGCTTCGGGAGGTACCTAAAGAAATCTATGGCAATCATTTAGGAGGCAGATCCCTAGCCTATAAGATTTTGCGACAAGAATACTGCTAGTTGACCTTACAACAAGATGCGACTGCCTTCATCAAAAAATGTGACAGATGTCAACATTACGCCAGTATTCAACAATGACATGCTGCTCCATTAACACCGATCAACATTTCTTGGCCATTCACATAATAGAGAATGGACATTCTCGGAACCTTTCTAATAGCAACCGGGCATCGCAAATTTCTCATTGTGGCTGTGGAATACTTCACTAAATGGGACAAGCCAAACCAATGGCTCGAATTACCGAGGCAAACACTCGAGACTTTGTCTACAAAGCTATAGTTTGTAGGTTTGGGCTTCCTTGAGTAATCATCACAGATAATGGATATCAATTCGACAATGCTTGGTTCAAGAAATTTTGTGTTGAGCTCAACATTGATCACCAATTCACTTCGATAGCGCACCCCCGAACGAATGAAAAGCCAAAGTGACAAATCGAACAATTCTACAAGGGCTAAAAGCAAGATTGGACCGAGCAAAAAGACTATGGACCAAAGTGCTCTCAGTGTCTTATGGGCATACTAAACAACATATCGAATTCCTATCGGGGAAACGTCATTCAATCTTGCTTTTGGAACATAAGCAGTGATTCCACTAGAGATTGGACTTCCATCACTTCGGGTAGAAGGCATCAACGACCATACAAATTCAGATCAGCTCCGAGCCAATCTTGATCTTCTAGAGGAGACTAGAGAACATGCTTAAATCTGCATGGCGGCATATCAATAGAAGGCAGCTCGGTATTACAATTCAAGGGTCAAGGGCAAGTTCTTCCGACCTGGCCATCTTGTCTTAAAGAGGACCAAAGTGTCACAACTAGAAGAACTCAAAAAGTTGGCCCCGTATTGGGAAGGATCGTGCCGAGGGGCTAAAGCGATACGACTAGGAATGTATAAGTTGGAGTGTCTTGATGGTATCCCAATTTCTCGAACTTGGAACTACGAGAATCTACAAGTATATTGCCAATAAGGCACATTGTATTCCCAGTTATTCCTTATGAAGACTCTCTTGTTATACTTCTATCTTTCAGATCGGATAACTATGACTAATACGTTCAAATCAAATTGGATCAGGGACACCCCAAAAATGCATGGGCCTTGACCTAAGACCTCTGAGGTCAAGGAGAGCTCGATAACAAAACCAGCTACACCCGTGGAAACACTTCAAACACATTCGAGACCTCCATAAACTGAGCTCACTTAGAAGTTGAATTAAATCTAGAGATGAACTCCAGAAACTCATATAAGGATAACCCAAGATCGGTTGGGATCCTCACCAATCCCCTGGTTAGAATTAAGCCTAAGGAAAGGCATCAAAAGAAAAAAGTTAGGTACAATAAATCAAACTCAAATAGAAAATAAACTGTTTCAAACGAAATTTAAGTACTTAAAGAAACTTCATTACTTGAGGAGTTTGTACATTAGCCTCGGACTCCCAAGCAAAAACAAAGCACAATAAGCTCGACAAGGCTGAGTGAAAACAAAAAAGGAAAAAAGCTTCACTCATCATCGCCATCCTCATCCTCGTCGTCCTCCTCATCGCCGAGGTTGATGTGAAGACTGTTGAAGTCCATCTCTGGATAAAATCGAAGGCCTTGAGCTTGGCAATCTTTGAAGCCTCTCGCAAAGCTATCGGAGGCATTTTCAACATACTCCACTTTGAATTTATCCAAAGAGATGAACTCCTCAACCACTTTAGCGGCCCTCTCCTTAACCTTGGCCTTGGCAGCCTCTTGTTCGGTTTGAGCAATTTTCATAGACAACTCTGCTACTTACTATTCAAATATCAAGAAGGCCTCCCTAGCCTCAAAAAAGGACAGTAAGAGATTATTGTGCGAGTCCGTGTGGCCGAGGCTTGAGCTTTTGCCTATTCGACCTTCTCCTCAGCTAGTTGTGTTCGCTCTTCTGCCTGTTCAAGATCGGCCTTCAACTTCGCCTTGACCTCGTCAACTTTCCACTTCTCCTCAAAGTTCGAGGTGTGATGGCTAAGCATCATGATAGTCTCATACATGTAGTAAGCTTCGTGGCCATGGTAGAAAAAAGAAATAATTAGTATCCGAGGAAAAACACTATGAAATTTGGCATGAAGATACTTACTCAGATGATCGAGGTGAAGGTCCCGTCGATTAGGTCGTTGACATGGACAAACCTTACTATGTTTTTGTTGGTGTGCAACTAAATGGCACGAACTATATCCTTAGCCACCCGAGGAGAGGTCAAGGCCGAGTTAGAAGCCTTAACCGACCATTTCAGAATGTAGAACTCGGAGGCAGCAAGAGGAGATGAGCTCGGAGCAGAGGATGGAGCCACAAAACTGTGTTCCACTAGAGCTGATGAACTTGGATCGGCTTGGCCTGAAATAGTTAACTCGGATGATGAAGGATAGGTGGTCAAAGCGGTGATGGACAGTTGAGCGAGAACAACCCCTTTTGGAGGAGCCGACCTAATGGGAGACACAATCTCAACCTCGAGGTCGAGCTCCACTCTTTCGGTTCGAGGTTTCGACACCTTGGGAACAACAGCTTTAGCTATTACCTCAGAAGAGCCCAAAGTAGATCGATCCTCTCTTCGTCTTCTTCCCTCACTCTCAAACGCGGTCGTCCTCTTGCGCATTGCCTTTTGGATCAACGCTACATCAGTCTTCATGGCTGCAATAGCTACAAAACCAAAAAGAACGTTAGAAATAGAGTTCTACGATGAAGAGAAAAGATTAAAAATTCTAAGAAATTTTACTCCCAAACCAACGTTGACTAATGTCTCCTCGGACAACGGTTCTTACAATAGACGAATCTTAAATTTAAGAAGAGTATCCAAAGATCCTTGATCGTCACCGAACAACTGTGAAAGTCGATTCAAAGACCTTCGAGGTGTCCTCTATAGGGTCTTAAAGTGCCATGGCTGCTCAAAAGAAATAAAAAAGAATCTCTCCTTCCATCCTAAATAGAAGAGAGAGTACCTCAAATCAATTAACGACCTTTCCAAGAAGTAAAATACCACCAATTGCTTTCCTGAGGATGCCTCTTTAAAGTGAAACATTTCCGAAAAAGAGAAACCGAGGCTCAGATACTGTTAAGAAAGCAAAGGGCAAGAAAATCTATGATGACCCGTAAGAAGTTCGGAACTAGCTGGCTCGGGATGAGGCTATCAACCCTCATCAACTGGACAATGAAAAGGTAGAGAGATAATCTAAGCCCGACCTTGAAAGTCTGCTCATACAAGCCGAGTCGAGAAGGAGGCTTTGTCACCCCATCCTCGGGATTGGCGAGCTCAAAATTAAACTTCGGGGGGACAAAGTGTTTAGCTTAGAGCATGTTCAATTCTTCCTGTGTAAGGAGCAACTCTTTGTACTCTGGGCTAGAGCAAATTTCCGACTTAGCCTCACTTGGAGGTGAGGAGTGTCGAGCTCGAGAAGATTGGTTGGATGAGCAACTCTCTGCCGAGACCTCGATCTCAGCCTTGCTTATGGTGGGAAAAATAGAAAAAAATGAAGAAGAAAAGGAAAAGAAAAAAGATCCGAGCAGCCAAAAGCGGAAACCCACCATAGATCATTAGGAAGAAGCCGGAGAGAACGCTAGAAGAACTATTGGAGAACGAGAGCTTCGCCGAAGTATCGCCTAGGAGAGAGTTTAAACCGTTAGGAAGATTTGCAAAAGAAGCAAGAAGTGCGAAAGGAATGAAGGGGATAGCCTTATATAGAGGCATGAACGACTTTGATTGAAGTGATGGTTTGGTTTTCGAGCGTTTAGGATATAGCGTGAAAGGCTCATCCAAATCACAACATTAATGGCATCTTAAGACAATACTAACATAATGGCAACTCAAGACAATGCCAATATAAGGACGCTTCAGGACAACTCCAACATGATGAGACTTCAAAAAGATCAATCCGCGCTTTAATACTTCTTTCTAGATGTCCCATCCTCGATCAAGATGACGATACAACTCCCATTGCCCGAACTAAAATTAATTCCGAACTCGAAGATGGGGAGCAAATGATGGAGAGAATATTGGACATCTTAACATCAACCTAAACCGGCCTTATTGACTTCAGCCATAACCGAGGTGAATGACCTTAGTAAAAATTGAGGTGCAACTTTACTTAAAGTAATAAAGATGAACAGTTAAATCAAGATCGCGGTCAAAGCAAGATTGGCACGATCATCGCCGCATGTGGCTCGCGCAGGACAGTTATCACGTTGTCAACGTGAACCGTTACTACACAGTTAATGCAAGTAGTGCTAAATCCGGTAGCAGATGCATATTTTATCCTATATAAAAAGGTAACTCGAAGATCCGGAAGTGAGCTTATTTTAAGATTCCACTCTATAAATTTTCTCCCTTCTACACTATTGCTCTAGTATTCTAACTTAAGCACCGAAAAATTTCCGGCAAAACTTCTTGCAAGTTGGTCTTAGCATCAATCAATTTTTCCTCATTTCGGTCTTTGGTACACTGAGAACCTCTTTGACCTCGGTTCAGAATGCAGCGGCAACACAATTCTTCCTGAGATGCCACTTAGCCAGCCTGAGGGCTACCTGGAGACATTAATGTTGATATCACCCCATTGGAACCAGACAACATGTCACCACTCAAACAAGATGGCTTTGATTTGAGGAATTCATGCCTCAGCAACGGATATAAGTTTGCTGAAGAATTTAACAGCTTAATGCAATTTTCTAGACAATGAAATTTTAATCTAATTTGACAAATTGAGTTGACGTTGCTGCTGCAAAAAGATTTAGCTAAGAGAGTTGATGGATATATAAGACCAATAGAGGGTGAACCTGAATGCAGTGCTTCTCTGATTACCTCCAAGCGATACTGATGGACCACTCAGCAGAGCAAAATTCAGCAGATAATGGTGCTTCTACAGACTTGTTAGAAATTTCCTTCCAGTGCAAAATTTGATTGATCACACACTATAGCTCATAGACGCCCCTTGCACAGAAGAGAATAAGCTTGTTCCCAGGACCGAAAATAAATAATTATCACCAGATGACTGTTGGGGGTTAAGAAAAATGTGTATTACTATGGGTTATTTGCCGGTTACCAGCTAACTCCCGCTAGAAATATTGTTGTAATTTTCAGTAGTTGCATCACAATTTTGGCCGGTAACATCAAGTAAATATATCTGTTGTTTGACTGTGCCTACCTGTAGTGGATTTTCCTCGAGTTTTTCCTATCATCCTCGCATGAAAGAACAATCACCTGAGAACTAAGCGCTGTTAGTTCAAAACCAAATGAGAAAAAGAAAAGGAGAAAAAGAGCTTTCAATGATGAAATCCATCCTTTCTGCTCCAATTGGAAATTGTACAGCTATTAATCCTTCCAGATATCTTTGTTCAATCTCCGTGATGCAAGACCTTTAGATGATGGATTTGATAAAATACTAGATGGTGTTTTGGGCGCCTCCTCATCATCCCAACCATCTCCCCAGTTGTTATTCCAACCATCGGCCTCCTCTGTTTCCTTCTTCCCTCCTGTTGAAACAGGTAAGCCTACCTCAACCTTCTGGTATTTAGGGCCATCTTCTTGGTGATACATCTGCCGGTATCTGATGCATAACCAAGCTGCTCCTATGAGCACGACTGCGGCCAGGAGCACATGTAAAATTGAGGCTCGTAGAGCTAGATTGACAAATCCAGATAACTTAGATGTTTCACTCCTTCTGACCGAATCGGAGATCGTATTCCGCAAATTGAGGCTGCAATGTCCCTTTCCTGCTTCCAAAATAATCGTGGTGTCATTCGTGCTATCGACGGAAACCTTCACCTGCATTATCCAAGTTGGAGTGGCTCCACTGAGATACAAATGTTTCCAGAAGCAAAAAGAGTATACAAGTCCAGGTTCATTGTATGGCTTTTATTTTTTGATATAAACAACAGTTTTGAGGCACAGGATAAGAGTTCTCCTTGAAAAAATACTCAGCTCTAAGGGCTGTCTACAAAAAAGTATCCAGGTTCCTTGTGGTTGGCATCTCTAAAGCATAGCCATGGACTTGGAATTTGACATTGCTTCTCATAAAAGCAGAAATTGTAGCAAGTTAAAAAAAAGTCATAAATTGAAATTTATCAAAAAAATTGTTCAGAGAGAGAGAGACCTGAATTAATTGGTAAAATAGAACAAAGTTGAGAAAATTTTCTGGATGTTTTGGACAATTCATAGGAATTAGAAGTCATTTACTATAGCTTACTCAACTGCAACTAATCAAGGCTAACAAACAGGACATATCTTCCGCCATACCACAAACAAACCTTATTCTAGCAAATTGATTGTGGACTTTGTCAATCATTTTCTATAAAACTCTTCACCAGTATAATGTAATTTTATCTTTAACAAATAAGCAACGAAGCAAATTCAAGGACTTACAAGAGGGTTCAACAATATTGGGTGTATAATGATAAAAAAGAATACTGGGTGTCCAGTAGTGAAGAAGAAGAAGATGATAATAGCCTACAAATCAATAAAACCTAATGCATCATTACCGTGTGAATTTATTTATACTAGCCATAAAAAAGAAAAGGGAAATAAAAAAAAAATAAGGGGGCAAAAGACATTCATTCCAACCATGGCTTCTTAAATAGCATCTAAACAAGCCTAGTAGTCTGGAACAACATTAGCATCATTAAACCCATATATTGTAGTCTAAGGTCAGACTACCTAAACATTAGCAACCCACTCAGCATCCATAAGACACAATTGGAGGATATCACAATATTTTTTCTGGCAGATATGAGGAAGACCACCTTAAAGAGTTGATTGTCACCCTTCCTGTTCTAGTTCTAACCCTGATCTCAAGGGCACATCATAGAAAGAATCTGCTTATCCTTTTCAACCTCGCCATCAGGTGAAGTTACATTCCCCCTCTTCTTCTTCTCAAACCCTCCATACCCACCAAACCTATGGTATTTACTAAAGATAAGCGTCTCCCTCATGCCCTACCGCAGCTTACTAGTTCACCAGTTTCAAAAACCGCATGAACATAAACATGTACATTATTGTGCAGTTGCACAATATAGTCACGTGAGAATGTTTACAGATATGCAAGATATATGCTAAGTAAGGCAGCTTCACAAAGGTAGAGCAAAACCATTTATTTCAGATTTGCTGCTTTTGAGTTTTGTAGGAGTATTAGTATCAAGCATTAAAATATCTGGATGTTATATTCACCCTTCCCATTTATAAGACTAGAATATTTTCTATCATTCATGTGTGCACAATGTTTTAAAATGCATTCACCCAAGCGCCAGTTTTTGCAATGATGACAGTATAAATTGGATAGAATGAGATATATACCTCCTTGTTTTCCTTTGCCTGAAGTTGAACTTTTGCTTGCTCCAGATTGACAAAACTGGGAGCGACAATGTTAACATCAAGGGATCCTGTACCTTTATTCTGAATCAGAAGTGAGAGAGCTAGCGAATCTGGTAAAAAACAATAAACTAGGTAAATAATTTTCTAGAATTGGTGTGAACCTAAGTATAATTTTTTCCAGCTTCGACATAAATATGATAATATGGGAGACTATTAGTAATAGATGAAAATCAGAATAACCTCTATGGAATTCGATACGATTGCTAACATATTGCAATGGCAAGAATTGGAAAAGTACCTTATTGTCTACTACTTGAGTGTGAGGCAAAAACATATGTTATTTAATACTTTGTGCTTCCCACTGAATCATACAATAATTGTCTCATCAGCATTATGCAAATAGGGTCGACATATATTGCACCATATAGGGTGAAAATGCAAGGACCCCCTAAGGCCATTGCACCGACTGAACTATCACGTTTAAGAAGCACGTACAACTGAAAATGTCAATTTTCAACGAGCACAAAGAAGAGAAGGCAACATTGTTAGAAGGCCTGTGAAAATATATTTTATTTTTGGAGAATGTTTTGGTAACCATTCAGCATAGTGGACCTTGTTTAGATAATTGTTTAGAAAGACATGTAGTTAATACACGATAAAGTTGACAATGGTATTATTTATCACCTAAATTTTTAAGCAATTAGGCATTGTTTATTTTAGCTATTTCTTCCCATGTACATCATTTTATCGGTGATAAACAAATTAATGTTTGCTGGTGCCTTCAGATATTTTAGATTGCCTAATATATCTTTCTCCAGTCTTCTTTACAAGCTGACCATGTAGCTTGTTTTTCCTTCAATCTTCTTTCTTAGTTTTGGCAATACATATATGCTATCTTAGGTGGGTTGTGACTAATATTTTAATGCATGTGGTTCTAGAGTCAACACGACTGCTCACCATCACAGATCATTGCGGACTAGTAAGATCAAGGAAAAGATGGTTCTCCTAGCATTGTTTGAAATCTTTACAATTTTGCAATTGCTGTGTATCTTTCAGTGCCAACTGCAATAAAACCAGTCATGACTCGGAAAAATATAATTCTTTTGGGAACTAATATATGATCCTAGATGTAATACCAAAACATGCAAGTTATGCTGGTACGAGCAGTTTAAACAGGTCAGTTTCCTATAATTTCTTGGTTTTTTTCTCTTCCAGCACAAGTGGGAAAAAAGGCACGAGCAAAGATGCCACAAGTCCAAAACCTGAGGAAGAAACAAAAAGACCAAAGGCCTGCATCAAATACCTTTCCCAGGAACTCTAAGGCAAGCAATGAACTTGCTCTCCTCGGCAATGCATCTGTTAGATGGATCGCACTCTTCCACATGGGAATCCACCGCCAGTGTTTTGGAATCTGAATCCTTATCTGAACTTTGTTTCCCATTGTTGTCCTGTGCCTTTGGCTGCTGCAATTGCTTATCTTTCTTCTCATCTGAACTTTTCTTGGAATCATCCTTCTCAGGAACTTTCTTGGTTTCCTCTTGCAATCCTTTGTCCTGATCTCCATCTTTCTTTTCTTTATCATTCACGTTAACCGGTGGAGCAATTTGAGTACCATTCGAATCCAGAACAGGGCTATTCTTGTCTGAGAAACCCTTCAGATGGTCCTGAACCTGAATTCAGAAGAAACAAAACACTACAGGCAGTAAAGATTAAAAATGGAAGTAAAGCACCGTCCCTCATATTACACTGTGATGACCTCCAATTAGGGTCATCAAAAATATGATTTTTTTTTTTCTTTCCGTGATTGGTCAGAATGAAATATCTCTACAGATCATGCGCCAATCTACTGAACTTAAACTAATCTGTAATTACATTATGATACATAATCTCAAGAAGCGTTAGCCCTAATTTACTGCGATCAGCCAAGAATTTTCTAAACGGCATCAACAATACATAGAAAGAACACAACTTTTTTTTAAAAAAACGAAAGGAAATAACAAGATAAGTATACCAAAAATAGATTGTTCTTTGAAAGAGCAAAAGGAAAACAAAAAGGTTTTATTTTGCGAATCCATTTGCAAAAAATTCTCTCTTTTACACTCAGAATCGCTTGAAGATGGCTTAAATATGGATTCTTTCTCACCTCCGCTGCATCTGCTGCATCGGAGAAACGATGTACAGAAAAGACGACCAGCAAAGGAACCATCAAGAAAAGAACACCACTCGCCTTCATCTCTCCTTCGCTTCTTCTTGGAGGCGGATGAACAAATAGGAGCAAGGAAAGATCTGTGACTATCTCCCCCGAAAGAAAACCCTAATCCCGTTCCATTCGTCTCGTTGACCTCAGAATCGAATCAAGAACGCACGTCTTTGGGGGAATCTAATTTTCTAGAAAACAAAGCGAAGCTCGGAATCCGATCCCCCCGAGGCTTCTCCGAGAAGACGAGTGCCGGGGGTTCGTCTCTCTTTCCTCCTTTCTCCGAGATCTACCCGCCTCAAGCACCGAAGAACGAAGGAAAAAAGAAGAGAGAGTAAAACCCCTTCTCCGAAGATGACAGGCGGAAGGACCAAAGGGAGCTTTGAAAGGAGTCCAAGGACGGCTTTATATAAACAGACCCCGAGAGCAAACAAGGCCGCCGGCAGGACTGGGGAATTCATAATGATTTGTATGCGAGAATCCAATCGACCGTTGAATGGATAGATGAGACGTAGATCTGAGAATACGCATAGACATTTTATGATATTGTACGTTTTCATGCCTATTAGGGGGTCGTGAAGAGGGGACCTTTGGTTGGTTGGCTGCGACCGGGGGCTGGGTGAAATTGGGCCGAGATGTTGTCCAAAGCCCAGACCGGTGTTTTGAGTCAATGGGGGGACCTGTGGAACCTAATTGACTCACACCAATCACATGGTGCCAAGCTACTTCAAGTTGATGCATCTGAGATAGTGAAGCAAGTAATGATTGTGAATCACAAGTATCTAGCCTATGTTTTGATAATTTCTTTTCACCTATTTGAAAAGAAATGCCGCGTTTATGGCAGGCAAGAATACATGTACTCTATCTCTCGGACTGGTTCTAAAAAATATGCAAGGCCTAGTTTTAAATAGAAGGTTCTCTCGAACCGGTTTTAGAAAATATGCAAGGCCTAGTTTTAAATAGAAGGTTTTCACTAGCTTGGATTTGAGAGCACCTCCCTGATTCCACAAGGAAGGAATGGTTTAGGAGGGTGAAAATGGTGTAGTCAATGTAATTTAAGCTGTCTTAGTTCTCTCATGATAAATTATGTATATGAGTCACCAACTCACTATCCAAAAATGTAAGTTATTGGGAGGAGGATTGGACTAGGCTAATATACTCTCATAGTGCCTTGAATGTGAGATAGTGATAGTTGGCAGATAAAACAAGTGGGCACGCGTATGTGCGCCTTTTGGAACCTTTTTTCCCTATGAGTAACTTATTTTATAAGTTGATTTGTCAAACACATACGAGCAACTAATCTAGCATGGAGGCTCTATCTCGTAGCGCCTAATATTTCCATATTCCAATCATGTTCTAACTTGTTCATGTCAAATATGCCACTCTCCAAGCATGCCATTCTTTCTTGTCTACACGAAAATGTGAGTGAGGGTTACCCATGACAAAGCTACAACATAGCATTATTCTCCAAGCAAGTTGCGGATTGGTGCTTGTCTAGTGCCGATTTTAGCTACCGCATGGAGGCCACATATATAGCTTTAAGATATGTAAACTTTTCAATCGGTATCGCTATCAACTTGATCGCCAATTAGGTCGGATGGGCAACCATGAACTGACGACAATAGAAAATGTTGGGTTGCGGCCCAATTTGTCTTGTATCCAACTAGTTTACTTGTTGCTTACGTTGTCTGCGAATCTTATGGGCCAGGTTTATAGTGAAGAATATTAGCATGTTTCTACATGGGGCTATTTGGCCCATGATGGTCTTCTAAGGTGGTATGATATGTTGCTGTACGCACAATTTCTCAATTTTGCATTGAGTTGGGTCAAACAAAACTCAACCTACATCCATGTTAGAGGTCCGATTCATGTCAAAATGTTAATCGGCTCAATGTATCCAAATTATCAGATCCATTTGCAATCCTTAGACAATGAAATAAACTTGTCCAATTAGTTTTTTCATAAATTTTTTCAGGCTGATTTTCCTTTTCTTTTCAAGCAAGGCTTCATGTAAGTGCTAGAAGAGTTACCCATCCCTGCAAGTAGTAGAGACAAACCTCCAGTGATGAACCGCTATGCAATCATATTGGAGGCTTTGGACAAGTTTTTTTGTGCAAATTGTTTATAAATTTGAAAGATCTCTCCATGCATGTGTTTGTGCATGCAGTGTTGCATGATCATTAATGCAATGGCTTTTCGATCGAGAACGAATTATAGGCTTTGAACTAGTTTTTTGATGCAATTGTTTGTAACTTTGAAAGACTTCTCTTTTGTGTGTATATATGCACACACCCTAGCATGATCATGATGCAAACATGGTTTAGCTTTTGACTACCTGCAACCAAGTCTAATTAGACCCAATCTGGAATTACCATACATATTTAAGCCTAATGAAAAATTTAAAAAAAAAAACAAAATGTAATAACAATGAATTGTGTTTAGGTTAATATGTATGTTTATTCTATTGATCCATCACAAATTGCAAAGAAACCTGGCCAACAATAACCCATGATAAAACCAAGAGACGACATCGAAGCATCTAATAGCATCATGAACATGCAGAAAACTATATTTCATAGAGCTACAATCAAATTTAATAACTCAATCATCATAATTTATTAACAACTATATATAAATCACCATTAACCGTCACGCATCCAAACTTATGCATATGATTAACTTTGTGACCTAGTTTCTTAGTTTAGATCACAATTGTATTAAATTTTGGATTGTTTTGATTTGCATTTGATTCCACATAATCCAAATTTAACAACAAATCAGAATTTTTTTTTTGTTAGATCTAGATTTTTTAATTTTTCAATTTAAGTTGAGCTAAAATTTTTAGTTCAAAACTAGACATACATTGTTTTAGAATTGGTTAAAATCAGGATTTAGAAACAAATTGGTCTGATCCATGTGCACCACTATCCGGATGAATTTATATACTTTATTAGAACTTGAATCTGGACTTGAAGCCCATCCGAGCCACCCAAAATTCCTAATCCAGAAATCACATCACCATCATAGAAGTAATTATTACACGGACCACGCACAGTTGACCAAACTAATAGTCATTTGCCAAGTTGCCAAGTTATCCCTTCTTATTGTCCATTATACACCATACATGTGTCCCGAGATTTATATTGATTCACTTGATCTAATCCATCTAATAACTTCGGCCGACGCAAGGAAAGACGACGAATAAAATTTTCTAGACAGCTTGGAAAAAAAAATTATTAGATAAAATTAGGCTGCTCTCGGCATCACTGCTATTTTTCTTCTAAAAAATCTAAAACAAAAATTTTATTTATATTTTTCTAGATTTTTGATAATAAAAGTTATATTTAATTTATTTTTTTATAATGAGGGCCGATAACATGATCAGCGACGAGAAAAAAAAAGAAAAATCTCGATATCGGATAGAAATGTGGTTGAGAAAGCAGCGGAAAAAAAGAAAATAGAATGGGGCTGACGAAGCTACCGAAAATAAAGAACAGCTTGGCTTCGGGTAGAAAGATGGACGACAAAACTCAGAGAACTTGTACATTTAGAACGGGGTAACAGGATTGATGACATATTGGACGGAAGACGAATGGTTAGGAGGAAAAGGATCAAAACGTATTTTCAAAAAATAAAACAAAAATATTTTACTTTTATTTTTTAAAAAATAGCAATTTGTTTTTTAAAAAAGAAACAAAATTATGACAATCAAATATATTTTTTGGATTGGATTCTGTAGTTTTTATTAACAATAAAAATAAAAAATAGTACTTAACAGGCCCGATAAAAACTCACCACGTCACCCTTTCAGTCTCCTAACCTCCTTCCGCCTGGAAGAATGAAAAATTAATTCGGCAAAAGCGTCAAACCGACACCAGGTTTCGATTCCCCACCAACTGAGGAGCCAAATGGAGCCGCGGGGCAACGCTAGTATAGCGTACGGAGAACGACCCGACGGCAGAGGCATTGAAGCCTCCTGACGTGAAATCACCACACCACTCCGCGCGTAGCCTCTTCCTCATAACGTTTGACAAACTACCTCACGGAGATCCGGTCAGTGGCCGTCCTCCGCACCCACTGCATCAAACACCGTGGTCCCCAGTGGGTCCCACCTTTTTTGTCAATCTGACCTCTACCGTCCGTCTGATTTGGTTGACATACATCGTAAAAAGTCCGTCAGCTTATACTCAAGGTCTCGCTAGCAAAAAGAGTGAAGTAATGAGCTCTTGTAGCACACAAATAATGAGGTCTGCTATGCGCCATTCAGCTGCGAATTGGTTCTACTTGTGAACAAAATGTAACTTTTATAACATGACGCAATTATTATTTACCAGACTAAAAAAATATTTTCCCAGTTCAGACTGGGGTATGGTTTTGTGAGAGTTCTATGCATAAAAAATGTTTTTTTTGTTTTAAATATATAGTTTCTTATTTGGTAAATTAAAATAATTTTTTATTTGTTTTTTCAAAAAATGATTGATCTTGAACTTTACTAGCTCTGTCAAGATATGCACCATATGATGCTTGGTTCTTATTCCGACCGCATGTCTATTGCCAATGACAACTGAAAATTGCTTGTGTGATTGCCAGCATGGTAGGTTCCAGTAAGATTGAACCATTTGTAAGAAAACAAGATAATATATTTGTATTAAAGAAACAAGTAAAATATTTTTTTTGCAAGCTTCTAAAATTTCCATTATATTGATTGTTCCAATAAACAATAAATATGTCAACAACACCTGCAATTATCCTTGTAAAAAGGAACAATTCTATGGGAAGCTCATTTTATTTTCACGAAAAGAATTGTATACCATATGGTATGGAGGAATAGTATAACTCGCAAAAAAATTGCAACAACTTAGGATCTTATCTAAAAAGGCTAGCTGGAAATTATTATTTAGGTTTTTTTGCCTTATATGAGTACCCAAAATTCCTTCGGCAAATAACCAATGTGGGACTAAACATGCATTTGCATGGGTTCTCACAAACTCCCTCCATTTAAGTCCTGACGTTTTTATTGGACTAAAAGTCTAAATCTATTCAAATCTAATCACAAGTACCACAATCGGCTCATGGTCAGCTTCAATGAACCCATGCTGCAATATTCCCTAATCATATCACAAGTACCATAATTAGTCAGTAGTTAGTTTCAATGAGCCCTTGTTGCAATATCCTCTAGTTCACATGAACCATGTACTAGTCTGCTTTAATACCATTTGTCCCAACTCAGGACCTCATCCAAAAAAACTAGCCAGAAAATATTATTTGAGTTTCTTGGCTCTGTATAAGTATTCAAGATCTCCTCAGCGAATAATCGATGTTGGACTAAACATACATCCGCACAGGTTCTTGCAAAATTATTATCAAACAAAAAAATGTTAAGTATTGAATTGCCTAGTCCATATTAGTGGATCCAAGAAACTTCTTTAGTCCACTTCAACGCATTCCCCAAGCCATTATTTGTAGAATGGACATTGCAGCAGAGCAGCATCTCTTATTTGGATTCAAAGAGTTTAAGCTGTAACATATTGTGATCTCAATACTAAATAAATGGTTTTTCCATAAATGCAGCTCAAATAACATCATGAGATTAAGCTACATATCCTCACCATATAGTTCATAATATATTATAATTTAAATTGCCTACATACTGGAATTTTTTGTTTCTCGAAAGGAGAAGAAAGAAAAATATGGTCAACAGAAAACTAGAGGAAAGCTTTATGTTTGGTTAGAATTTTTTTTAAAATATAAAAAGATAATCTTCTCGTAGAAATAAAATTTTCATATTTTAAAAAAAAATATATGGGATATGAGAAAGTTCACTTCTTATTAGCTATAAATTAGAATAATTTTTTCTTCCAAAAATATATAAAAATTATTTTTTCAAGCATTATATATTTAGATACCAGTTTAAAAAATATTTTAATAAAAAAATTCTGCGAACCAAAGGGTCCATAAATTTTTGATACGTACGGAACGAGTTTGCCCGTCGGTGTATGGGACCAGTGTGAAAACGTTGGGGTAGAGACACGGCGCAGGACACGTGTGTGACGTCTGTTCGGCCTGGAAGACGGCGAGCGCGTTGCCATCAAACGCCGGATGGCTCCAAAAGATCATTTTTTTCCCCAAGCCCATCCCACTTCAGCTTTGGTACTTCGTTGGCTCCCACGCTCCTCTAGAATAAACTATACTACTAGGATGAATATGACTTGGCCATCGGAAAATTCTTGGCTCTTGTGAGAGCTAGAAAATTTAGCATCATATTACCTGGTAATTTATTGGAAGCAACTTTTGTGAGAACCGGCCTCCTGGGCTTTTTCTGGACTGAAGTCGGCAGGCCCAACCAACTTTAATTCAAGACTTCAAAAAGAGAGAGAGAAAGAGAGAGAGAGAAGATGAGGTTCGGAACAGTGGATCATGATCCCCCGCCCGATCGTTCGCCGTTGAGAATAAGAATGAGGAGCCGTAGCCGGTGACGGCTCCGCGTGATTGGTGCGAACGACCGCTGGCTGTTGGGTCGCAATCATCCACCATAAGAATCGCGGGCGGTGCAACGATCTCGAACTTATCCCCTTCAAAAGTTTTATATAAATTTTCCCCTCATCCCCTCCTCTGGATCCACCAACAAGCATCTCTCCCTTCTTCCTCACCTTCGGTGGCCATCGTGTCGCCGAATCCGAGCTCCGCCATCCTCGAATTTTCTTCCTTTTTTCTAGATTTATGATGACTCTGTTTTTCCCTGCTCCGAGATCCAATTTTTTCATCAAGAGCCGCCACCGCCACGAGATCCATAGCCACCACCGCGAGATCCACCGCTACCGCTGTTTGCCGGTAAGTCCCTTGTCTTGACTTCTTCTTCCTTGGCCGAGGAAGCTGCCACCTTGAGCAATTAGGGGCGCTACCCTTTCCTTTTTCCTCTTCCGTTCCCTTCTCATTCATGGCCGAACCACCACAGACATCTTGTTGCCGGTCGGGCCACCTCGCCGCAAGCTGCTGGCCAGACCACCGCCAAGCCATCGACTACCCCCGGCCTCTCCTCTCCTCTCCTCTCCTTTCTTTCTTCTCTTCCCTCTTATTCTTCTCTTCGTTCTACCTTCTTCTACCTCCTTTAATTCTTTATTTCTATTCATTTTATTTATTTATTTACTTATGGGTTAGTTTTTCAAATCTTTTTTTTCTCTCCGTTGAATCATGGGCCAAACATAATGATTAATTCAGGATGGCTCGTGCCACTATGACAGACCAAACTTAGATCCCTGGCTGAACTCGAGCTGAGATTCTCTCTTCTCTCCCTCTTTCTCTCTCTAGACAGGCTTGGGGATCCTAGTGTGAGCCTTGCTTTTTTTGTTGATTGGATCCAAGTTAACCCAATTTGGAGACCTTAAATCACTTTGGTACCCAGACGATAGACCGATCCATTACTTCAGCCCCAGCTAGATCATTTAAAATTTGGCCACTATTTGATCTTCAACTGACTAGTTGAATTCACCTTGTTTAGACCAATCCAGGTAGTCATGCACTGCTATCTGATCGATCTAATTTGGGCATGAAGCTGTATCTCCAATAGTGTTTTAATTTTGACTTTACTTGGCTTTTAAGATATTAATAAAAATTAATTATATTTTAATGATATTAAAGTAGAAGAATCTGATTCGTCTAACTGGAATGGGATTTTAAAGTAATAAGAGATAAGTAACCTAATGCTTCAAAGCATATTTTTTGAAATATTTTGGATAAAGTAATAATTAGTTTATTAAATTTGATTATGATATCTATTTGATGCTTAGTTAAACGGATCAGGCATATTAATGTTATGGTTATTTTTAAAATATATTACTATGTTATAAAATTTAGAAAACATGACTGGGCAAATCATGAGAAATTTGTTCTATATGCATTCTTTGCATGGTATGATTTTACCTCGCGAATGAAAATTATTCATTAGCCCTATTAACTTGTAATCTGTCAGAAACTAATTTCGACACCGCACCACCGTGATAGAATAGTGGTATTTGGGACACCGTATCACCGATGGTTAATAATAGTGGTATTTGGCACTTTGTGTATTCTAACCCATGCCACTGAGTTATATGGCCATAGCCTAATATATGATTTTTGGTATTTTTTTGTGAAAACAATATTATACTTCAAAAAAAATGCATTATTCGAGAAATGATTTATTTTTTAGTCAATAATTTGTGTTTTTAACTAATCATTTGGCATGCTTTGACCTTATTTTAGGGTTGTTGCCCAGAGGTGTAGCCCAAGAGGGGAGGATGAATTGGGTGTTTTAAAAAAAAATAAACGTGAACAGAGTATGAGTTATTGTTATCTTTCAATAACTTGTAGATTTTGCAGCGGAAATAAAATTGCACAAATGAAACAGTGAATAAGATGAGGAAAGCAATCAGGAATATGCAGTGGAGGAAGAAAGAAAACCACAAACGCAAACACCAAGGTTTATAGTGGTTCGGTGCACTCCCAACACCTACGTCCACTCCTCAAGCCTAGCTTGAGATTTCACTATAACCCAGCAGATTACAGCCTGATTGTTTTTCGGGCTCACAATCAAAAATCCAGTCGGTTTTCCCAGATAACCAACCGAAAATCTTTTGTTTTCCGGGATCACAAGCAACCCAGTTGGTTTTCAGATAAATTAACTAAAAACTTTACACCGTTTGTTTTTTCGGGCTCACAAATAATCCAGTTGGTTTTCAGACAAACCAACTAAAAACTATCTCTCTTGCTAAATACTCCCAATTCAGCAACTTCCAATCAAGGCTTGGAAGAGCCTTTATAAGTTTCAAATGAATGAAACTGTTCTAGCAACCGTTAATCCAACTAAATGAATGCTGTAACTAGAGAACTTAAAGCTTCAGAATATAAAGAATGAAATAATAAAAATAAAGGCTGAAGCTGATGAAGAGGTTGGCTATGGAAGGATGTTCCAATGCTCGAACAGCTGCTCTTCTCGATGCAGTGAAAAGCTTTGACTGATTTTCTCACGGAAGAAGGTTTCAGATGAAATGCCGGTGAGGATGATGAACTGTTAAGCCTTTTCTTCTCTTTTTCTTAGTGGAAACCTTTTTGTTTTCAATAGAATCTTTTTTCTTTTCTTGTTGTTTCCCTTCTGAGGTTTTCTTGTATTTATAGACAAATTCTTCGGTGGGATTTGAATTTCTTTCTTTCCGTTCTGATGAGAATCTTTTTCTGTTACAGAATAAGACAAAAGTTGTTGCAAGCTTTCCGTTGTGGTCCTAGCAGTACAGGGGTCGACTCATGTTTATTCTGGATCAGCACTTCAAGATGTTGAGAAGGCTCTTGTTATGTCATCTTCAAAGGGCCGACTCATTTTCTTCAGGAGTCACCTCTTTAAACACAAGGGTCGACTCATCGCCCTCAGGAGTCGCCTCTTTAAATACAAGGGTCGACTCATACTATAATTTTCTGGCTGACGCTGAGACTGAACTAGGGTCGACTCATCAATTTCGGAGGTCGACTCATTTTGAACAACGGTCGATTCTTCAAACTTTATTTCAGGTGGTAAAAGCTTTCTGTTTACTTTGAACTACACAAGGGTCAACTCATATTTTGCGGGGGTCGACTTATTGACTGTGCTTCTTGAATAAACATACCAGAATCAACTTAAACTTATCCTTTATGCTTAGGGGTTGACTCAAGTTTTTCAAACAGAAAACTTTAGACTTCATTTCTGATCTCCATGGATTAGATTAAGATCATTTTTCTTTTAGAACATATCCAATGAAGTGTTTGCGAAGAACTTATGATTTTGCAGTGCTTCATTTCTTCTAATTTTTCTTGACTTATAAAACTTCACAATTAAGCCAATATCATTAGTACACAATATTATCTCAAGTGTTTTGTAATCATCAAAATTTATCCTTTAGGGTTGACAATCTTCTCCTTTTTGATGACGACAAAATCATTAAGTTAAAAAGAATTTTGCAATAAGTTTCACAGCAATTATCAGAATTTTGTAATGAAGTTCAGAGCAAAAATGACATTCCAAGATATATGCATAATTTCAACAAATTAAGGAGAAAAATCTCTCCCTATTAATTACAAACATTTGAATTATGCAGAGTTCTTGTTCTTCATCTTTTCTTAAGTTTTTTTTTGATAGTGCAGTATCATAGTATACCATCATAATTTAAATCTCCCTCTATATATTATCTTTAATGTAGAGATTGGTATTCTGAATTCTTTTCACATTTCTTATTTCTCATTTCTCAGATTAGAATTCTTTTCATATTTCTCATTTCTCATTTCTCAGATTAGAATTCTTTTCATATTTCTCCCCTTTTTGTCATCAATAAAAGGAAGGAAACTAAAAATAATTTCTGATACCAACATTAAGGATTAATTAAAGGTTTTGATATGTATCAGATGCAATATGTATCAGAGCAGCATACAAACCAATAAAGACATATATTCCAAGAAAGGTAAGCATTCATTGCATTTGGTAAATGAAATACACTTGATAAATCAAAAAGATTACAATTGGTATCAATTAGTATCAGTCAGCATACAAGTATGACAAAAAGACATGAAATTTAGCTTAGTACAAGGTTATGTTTTGAAAACATGGGTTTCAGTCTAAGCTCAAGTTAGGTTTAATCTAAGTTCAGCCTAGGTTCAAAGTTTTGAAGATGAAGGTCCAGACTGATCTTCCTTTGGCTCTTCTATCAGCTTGTCAATCTTGCTGTTTAGTGCAGAGATAGAGCTAGTAAGCTGAGTGTGTTCTTCCTTTAGTTCTTGTATAGAGCCTTGAATATAATTTCCTTGAGTCCTTGGTTGCTCATCAATTGCAGCAATTCTTCTTTGCTGATTAGCTGCAAGTTGCCTTAAACCTTGCAGTTCAGCCTTTTTTTCTTGGGTCATATTAGTGAGATGTTGGACTTTGCTAAAACAGACTCCAGAATTAAACAGTGCTGTTATAATGTTATCGTCCAATAGACTCTAATTGCCACTTCTCAAGTCTGAGTGGAGGATCTGATGGCCTTTGTATTGGAGGAGGCTGACTGGTTGGAGGTTCTTTTGGAGGTGCTTGTGTAGGGATTCTTTTGCCTTTGAGTGGTGTAGAAGTATCTTGACCACTTTCATCTTGGATTCCTTTCCCTTTATGAGTCCATTTGCCCTTAGTTTTGACAAATCCCATTCTTTTCAGTGATTTGTCATTGTACATATCTGAGTACAGTAATTCTTTCTTGGTCCCTCCTTCTAAATTCAGATTGAAGTAACTGAAGACTTGAGTTAAGACCATACCATAAGAAAGTGAAGCTCCTTTTCTCTGTCCTTGAGCTTCCATGTATCTGACCATTAAGTAGGGTAGGTTCAGTGGGAGTCCTTGTATAATATGATGCATTACTAGTATATCCCTTTCTGAAACATGATCAAATTTTCCTGTCTTCGGAAAGAATATTTTGTTGATCATGTGATGCAGCAGTCGCATCTCAGCATTCAGTTGATTGGCACTGATTTCAGTCCAATCTTCTATGATTTCCCTATTGAGAATGGCACTAATCCCTTCATTCCTATTCTCTAAGTGATCTTCATTTTCTCCATCATTTGGAATCCGAAGAGCATCTCTTAAAATTTCTTCTGTAATTAAGATAGGGATATTTTTTACCTTGGACCGAGATTTGTCGTTGTCCCATATCTGGCATTGTTGTAGAACTCTCGTACCAAGTCTGGGTAGGTCGGTACATTTAGTGAACATAGGTATTCCAACCCATCTCCTTCAAATTTTGACCTAAAGGTAAATTTTTCTTCTCCAAAAACTTAAAATCCACTCTTCTTCTGGTAGAGACATTTCTTATGGAGAGGGGACCTTGCTTTGAAACTGAGGACAAAGGAGACAGAGGGCCGTAACGAGTTGAGGTGGCCGTGTTTGTTCCCTTTGTGGATTCATTTTCTTCTCTGCCCTAGCTTTCGTTCTCCCTCTCTGTGTGTGAAATGATATTCTTCCTCTTTGGTCCGAATGTTACTTGCTTTATTCTTACCATTGGAAGATCAATCAGAACCTCGAAAAGGTTTTCTAGGGTTTTGGAGGTTTTGTTTGAAGGAGAGTTTTGAAGACAGAAAGGCGCTCTAAGGGATATGAAACATTTCAGGTTCAACATTAGAGAGAGAGAGAGAGAGAAAAGCCTTTTAGAATCCATTTCGAATAGTTTCCATTTTAGTCGACTCATTCAACTAATGAGTTGTCTCCTGTAGATTAGGAGTCGACTCTTTTAACTTAAGAGTCGTCTCTTGTAAGTTAGAGGTCGACTCTTTTAATTTAAGAGTCGTCCCCTTACTACATGAGTCGACTCCTCATTCACATGAGTCGTCTCCTCCCGACAATTCAAGAGACAAAATATTTTTAAATATGATTTAAAAATCACTGGTAAACCATATAACAAATCAGCTAAAATTCAACCAACAATAGTCAATCAAAATATGCAATTTATCATTCATAATCAGTCATCAAAAAGGATCACAAGTGCATAATTCACCTCTAAATTTACAAAAGGTTTCTTCATTAAGAGGTTTAGTGAAAATATCTGCAATTTGTTTATCAGTATTTTATAAATTTCATTTTTATATCCCCATTTTGAGCATGATCTCTTATGAAATGATGTCTGAATTTCTATATGTTTAGATCTTGAGTATTGTATGAAATTTTTAGTCAGATTTATGGCACTAGTGTTGTCACACCTTATAGAATTTTATTCTGTTTTATGACATAGTCCTTCAAGTTGTTGCTTAATCCATAGGATTTAGGCACAACAACTTCCTGCAACAATATATTCAGTCTCAGCTGTAGATAGTGCTAGGAATTTTGTTTCTTGCTAAACCAAGAGATTAAGTTTGTTCCAAGAAATTGATAAGTTCCAACTTGTACTTTTTTTGTCTAATCTACAACCAGCAAAATCAACATCTGATTATTCAATTTAAGTCAATTGTAGATGCCTTAGAATATCCATAAACTTAAGTGTTTTGTTCCTTTTAAGTATCTTAATATCCTTTTACCAGCAATTAAGTGTGATTCTTTAGGATTTACTTGATATCTTGCACACATACAAACACTATACATTATATCAGGTCTACTTGCTGTAAGATAAAGTAAAGATCCCATCATTCCTTTTATACAACTTTGAATCAAAGAATTTACCATGCTCGTCTTTTTCTAATTTACAAGAGAGGCTCATAGGAGTACCTATTGATTTTGAATCTTCCATACCAAACTTCTTTAAGATTTTCTTTGTGTATTTGCTTTGGCAGATGAAGATTCTATCTCTTGTTTGCTTGATTTGGAGTCCAAGAAAGAAGTTGTGTTCACCTAAACTCATCTTGAACTCACTTTGCATGAGTTTAGCAAATTCTTCACATAAACTTTCATTAGTAGCACCAAATATAATATCATCAACATATATTTGAACAATCAGAATATCAGCATTTTTTTTTAATAAATAGAGTTTTATCAACATTTTCTCTTGAAAAATTACTCTTTATTAAAAAGTTGCTTAATCTATCATACCAAGCTCTAGGAGCTTGCTTTAAGCTATAAAGTGCTTTGTTCAATTTAAAAACATGATATGTAAGTTTATAATTTTCAAATTCAGGTGGATGTTCTACATAAATTTCTTCAGTTATGAAATCATTTTTTAGAAATGCACTTTTGACATCCATCTAAAATAATTTAAAATCCATGAAGCATGCAAATGCAAGTAATAGCCTAATAGCTTCAAGTCTAGCTACAGGTGCAAAAGTTTCATCAAAATTAATTTCTTCTTCTTGATTATATCCTTTTGCAACTAATCTAGCCTTATTTCTAATTATAATTCCATCTTCATTTAATTTATTTCTGAAAACCCATTTTGTTCCAATTACAGAATATTTTCAGGCCTTCTAACCAAATTCCAAACATTGTTTCTTTCAATTAATTTAGTTCTTCTTGCATTGCCATTAACCAATTGTTATCTTTTTCAACTTCTTCAAAAAAATTTTGGTTCTATTTGAGAAACAAATGCAAAATGATTACAAACATCTCTAATAGAGGATCTAGTCCTAATGCCTTGTGAAGGATCACCAATTATTAAGTCTCCAGGACAACTATGTGCACACCTCCATTCTTTTGGTAGACTAGTTTTACCTTTAAGCATTTGATCCTCTTCTCTTTGATTTTCATCATGCTCTGAATTTTCAAATGCAGAAACATTCTTTAGGGTTAATTCTTTGACTTGCTTATCAAGTTCTTCTGCATCATCATCGAGATCTACATTCTTTCTTGAGAAGGGTCATTAGATTCATCAAAGATAACATGTATTGACTCTTCTATGACTAGAGTTCTCTTGTTAAATATTCTATATGCTTTGCTTGATGAAAATATTCAAGAAAAATAGCTTCATCTGATTTTGAATCAAATTTTTTCAAGTTATCCTTACCATTATTTAGAACAAAACAGATGCAAACAAAACATGAAAGTATAAAAGATTTGGTTTCTTATTTTCAAAAGTCATAAGGAGTTTTCTTTAAAATTGACCTAACAGTAACTCTATTAGGAACATGACAAGCTGTATTTATAGCTTCAGCCCAAAAATACTTAGGTAAGTCACTTTCACATAATATTGTCCTAGCCATTTCAGTAAGAGTTCTATTTTTTCTCTCTACAACACCATTTTGTTGTGGTGGTCTTGGTGCAGAAAGGTTATGATCAATACCATTTTCAGTGCAGAAATTTTCAAAGTCATGATTTTCAAATTCAGTTCCATGATCACTTCTAATCTTGATAATTTTCAATCCATATTTATTTGAAATCTTTTTATACAGTTTAGTGAAAGCTGAAAAATGCTTCACTTTTGTGTGCCAAGAATAAAATCCATGTATACCTAGAAAAATCATCCACAATAAAAAACCATAAAGTTTTCCATCTAGACTTGCCAGTTCTAGTTGGTCCAAATAAGTCTATATGCAAAGCTTTAAGGGTCTATTTGTGGAGACAATATTTTTAGATTTGAAAGAAGTTCTGGTCTGTTTTTCTAGTTGGCATGCAGAGTAGATTTATTTTTTTCAAATGATAGTTTAGGCAAGCGAAAACAAATTCTTTTCAGATAAGTTTTGAAATTAAGTCCATGCTTGCATGAGCTAATTTTGCGATGCCATAACAGCTAGCTTCACTTTTTTTGGTTTTCATAGCTACCAAACAGTCCATGTTTTCATGAGTATTTGATCTAAGTCAACCAAATATACATTTCCATGTCTATGTCTAGTAAATATTACACCACTGTTATTAGTACTTGAAACTAAGCACATAGATGATTCAAAAGTCATAATATATTCTTTATCACAGAATTGACTAATGCTTAGCAAATTATGTTTTAATCCATCTACCAATAAAATTTTCAATAAAAGTAGTTGGAGTAATCCAAATGTTACCAATACCAATGATTTTGCCTTTTCCATTATCACACCAAGGTAACCATGTCCTCCATCTTTCTTTTTGAAGGACATGAATTGGGATTCATCCCTGTCATATGTCTAGAGCACCCACTATCCAATACCATTTTCTGTTTGATGCTTGGCATGCTAGACACGCCTGCAAAATAGAAATTTAATTTTTTTATCTTGGTATCCAAGCTTTCTTGGGTCCCTTAATGTTAGCAATGATGGTTCCCTTTGGAATCCATATTTTCATAATTGAGACATTACTAACAAGTTTTGGCTTTTAAGATTGCATACAGTGTATTCTTGTTTCAGTTTGTCTAACTTAATCAGTGTAGATTTCGGTTGAATATAAGTTGGCTTTCACAAATATATTTTTCAACGATTTATGATTTCTCCAAGGATTATATCCTAAACCAACCTTATCATAAACAGCTTTCTGATTTTCTAGAAATTAAATTAATTTCTCGAGCTTAGGGTGAATTTATCTACTATAGGTTTCAGTTTTCCAACTTCTTTAGCTAACTTCTGATTTTCTTCATGCAGTTCCTTCTTATTATCCAGAAGCAGAGCATTTTTTTTCTTCCAATGATTGTTCTTAATCTTCAGCACCTTATTCTTTAAACTAAGTTTTTTATATTCAATCATAAGCTCAGAAAAAGCATCTTGAAGTTCATCGAAAGTGAAATCATATTCAGTATTTAAATATACCTCATTTTTTGTGGGCTATTAGATACAAATTTGCAGCTTCTTGTTGCTGTTCTTCTTCTCCAAAGTTGGATTCATCACTGTCACTCCATGTAGCCATCATAGCTTTCTTCCTTAACCTTTTCGAAGCCTTTTTTAATAGAGGACAGTTAGTTCTAAAGTGTCCAGGCTTTTTGCACTCATAACAAACATATTGCTCCTTATTTTTTTTGCTTTGCTCCTCCTTGATTACAGGCCTTTTCTTGAAGTTTTCTCTATTTCTTCAGAAGAATTTTCTGAACCTTCTTGTAATCAGGGCCATTTCCTCACTGTTATCAGATTCAGAATCCTTGTTCTCATCTTCATGTAGAGTGGATTTAAGAGCAATGATCTGTGCTTCTTGGGTTCGTCCTCCTCAAGGTTCTGTTTCATTGAAAGCTCATGAGTCATTAAGGAACCCAACAGTTCTTCCAGTGGAAGAGAGTTGAGATCTTTGGCTTCTTGAATGGTAGTGACCTTTGCTTCCCATGCTCTAGGAAGAGACCTAAGAATTTTTCGAACAAGATCACTGTTAGAGTAAGATCTACCAAAGACTTTTCAAGCCGTTTATAATATCAGTGAATCTAGTAAACATTTTAGTTATAGATTCACTGTTTTCCATTCTAAATAATTCATACTTATGCACTAGCATACTAATTTTAGATTCTTTCACATGGATTATGCCTTCATGTATAACTTCCAGCCTATCCTAGATTTCTTTAGTAGTTATGCAAATAGATATACGATTAAACTCATTTGCATCTAAGGAACAGTAAAAAACATTCATGGCTTTTGCATTCAGTTGAGCCATTCTTTTATCATGGTCATCCCATTCAGTCTCAAGTTTGAATATGGTGATGCCATCTATAATCTTAGTTGGTGTATGAGGTCCATTAACAATAACAATCCATAAATCATAGTTAAGTTCTTGAATAAAAAACACACATACGAGCTTTCCAATAAGTAAAATTTGTGCCATCGAAAAGAGGTGGTTTGTTGGTAGATTGTCCTTCGGCAACAGAGGATCCCATAGTGGCTGCCATGACCTTTAACTCTTGATTGTTAGATAAAAAAGTTACTGTGAGTACCAGGTTCTGATACCCCTTGTTGCCTAGAGGTGCAGCCCAAGAGGAGGGGTGAATTGGGTGTTTTAAAAAAAATAAATGTGAACAACGTATGAGTTATTGTTATCTTTCAATAACTTACAGATTTTGCAGTGGAAATAAAATTGCACAAATGAAGAAGTGAATAAGATGAGGAAAGCAATCAGGAATATGTAGTGGAGGAAGAGAGAAAACCACAAACGCAAACGCAAACTCCTCAAGCCTAACTTGAGATTTCACTATAACCCAGCAGATTACAACCTGATTGTTTTTCAGGCTCACAATCAAAAACCCAGTCGGTTTTTTCAGGCAACCAACCAAAAATTTTTTATTTTCCGGGATCACAAACAACCCAGTTGGTTTTCAGACAAACCAACCCAAAACTATCTTCCTTACTGAATACTTCCGATACAACAACTTTCAATCAAGGTTTGGAAGAGCCTTTACAAGTTTCAAATGAATGAAACTGTTGCAGCAATAGTTAATCCAACTAAATGAATGCTGTAACCAGAGAACTTAAAGCTTCAGAATATAAAGAATGAAACAATAAAAATGAAGTTGAAGCTGATGAAGAGGTTGGCTGTGGAAGGATGTTCCAATGCTCGAACAGCTGCTCTTCTTGATGCAGTGAGAAGCTTCGACTGATTTCCTCACGAAAGAAGGTTTCAGATGAAATACCGGTGAGGATGATGAACTATTAAGCTTTTTCTTCTCTTTTTCTCAGTGGAAACCTTTTTATTTTCAATAGAATCTTTTTTCTTTTCTTATTGTTTTCCTTCTGAGGTTCCCTCATATTTATAGACAAATTCTTCGGCGGAATTTGAATTTCTTTCTTTCCGTTTTGATGAGAATCTTTTTCTATTAGAGAAGAAGACAAAAGTTGTTGCAAGCTTTCCGTTGTGGTCCCAGCAGTACAGAGGTCGACTCATGTAACTCAGGGGTCGACTCATGTTTATTCTGGATCAGCACTTCAAGATGTTGAGAAGGCACTTGCTGTGCCATTTTTCAAAGGGTCGACTCTTTAACCGTAAGGGTCGGCTCATTTTCTTCAGAAGTCACCTCTTTAAACACAAGGGTCGACTCATCGCCCTCAGGAGTCGCCTCTTTAAATACAAGGGTCGACTCATACTATAATTTTCTGGCTGACGCTGAGATTGAACAGGGGTCGACTCTTCAAATACAAAGGTCGACTCTTCAATTTCGGAGATCAACTCATTTTGAACAAGGGTCGACTCTTCAAACTTTGTCTCAGACGGTAAAAGCTTTTTGTTTACTTTGAACTACACAAGGGTCGACTCATGTTTTGCAGGGGTCGACTCATTGACTGTGCTTCTTGAATAAAACATACCAGAATCAACTTAAACTTGTCCTTTTTTGCTTAGGGGTCGACTCAAGTTTTTCAAAAAGAAAACTTTAGACTTCATCTCCGATCTCCATGGATTAGATTAAGATCATTTTCCTTTTAGAACATATCCAATGAAGTGTTTGCGAAGAACTTATGATTTTGCAGTGCTTCATTTCTTCTGATTTTTCTTGACTTATAAAATTTTACAATTAAGCCAATATCATTAGTACACAAACATTGTCTCAAGTGTTTTGTAATCATCAAAATTCATCCTTTAGGGTTGACAAGGGTGTTGTCTTGCTTACTGGGCTAGTGTAGCTCATTATTATATTTTCTATATTTTTCCGATCCAGATGCATGATTGCTCGGGACTTGAGAAGTGCGATAGTTCTTTTGAAGATACTACTAGTTATTAAAGTTTTAGTTAGATGAGTTATAATATTTTATTTAATTTATATTAATAGATAGCAAATGCTGACTTGTCACTTTTAACTATTGTATGAATTATTGGATAAGTTCTTGATTAAATAAATTTTTAAAAATTAATATTATTCTGATATGACGTATTGCCTTACATTGGTCCGATATACAGACATGCGGCATCCGTTACACTCTGACTTTGGGGCATGACAAGTTTTGTCCTGAATTGGACTTGCTTGCTAGTAGGCAATGTAGGAGGGTCATGTGTTTGTTGTTGTTGAGGTCAAAGTTTATCCGACCTCAGACTTTAGCCCCCACCAAACTGGAACAGAAAAAGAAGACTATGTCCCCACAGAAGGTATTGTCTACTTTGGGGATCGGTGGTTCCGGGCCCAGTGGGTTTCGCTGGAGGGCGCCACCCCTCACGGTTTTGTCCTTTAAAAGGCGCCTCCTGAAGGAAGGGTAATCGAGCCCTCCATTTAAGGCACAAACCTTTTCACTATTCAGTCGATGTGGGACTAAGTTCGAGACCCTTTATTTCCACAACATCAGCCCCTCCAGCGGAAAGGTCTGTGCCGAGGTCAAGGGCCCCTACCTGGCGCGCTATTGTTGAGGTCGAAGTTCCTCCGAACTCAGACGTTAGCCCCCACCGAACTGGAATATGAAAAGAAGACTGCATCCCCACAGAAAGTATTGTCCGTTTCGCGAATCGGTGGCTCTGGGCCCAGTAGGCTCGCTGGAGGGCGCCACCCCTCACGATTTTGTTCTTTAAAAGGCGCCTCCTGAGGGAAGGGTAATCGAGCTCTCCATTTAAGGCACTAACCTTTTCGCTATTCAGTCGATGTGGGACTAAGTCCGAAATTCTTTATTCTCATAACAGTTGTGTTTTGAACTGGGCATTGATATTGCTAGTCATGAATTTTTCAAATGCCTATTATATTTTAGCGCAGAAGATGTCTTATTGGTATTACGGAATGGTTGAACATACCATATGAACGCAAAGATGTCATCTCAGTCGCGATGGCTTGTGTCAAATTAAAAAGCTTGTCAATTTCAAAATTCTTGATCGAGGCTAGCTATTAAATTTAATTACTTAAGTACACATGGGCTGTTGGGTTTTGAAATCTCTTGGCAAAGAGAGAATTCACGGCATTCTACGTACCAAAGAACCACCCATGTGCTCGAGATGAAAGAAGATAATTATCGTACTATAAGATGCCACGTTACCTTGAAGAAGAGAATGAGCAGTGTGTTTCCATGAAATGTCATGCTCATGTGGCAAACTTTTCCACTATAGAAAACGATTTACCGACACGAAATTAATCTAAACTTTTCCAATATAGAAAATGATTTACCGACACGAAATCTCATATCTGAGTGTCACCTCGTTGATGATGTATATCTTTCCTGTGGCCTTTTCCTCCTCGACCCAGGCTTCTGATTAGGTTGAGTAAGATACAAGAAAAGTACCCAAGTCGCTTACCCATGTAGGTTCAGAGGCATGTACAAATTGGTGCCCCTCCAGTCTCTACGGCATTTTGCATTATGCTCCATTAATACTTGTAACCGTCCTCTTCTTAATTCGCAGGAAAAAAAAAAAAAAAACGTAACCATCATGACTTCGCAGTTGCATCTAAATATTAATTATGAATCAACTACTATGCATATCTTGAACTCCACATTTCGTATGCAATGTGTTGCATGTTTTTGTCCAGGCCATAGCGTATACAACTTGTATACTTCTAGATGGAGTAAATGAAGCTGGTTTCGGACCATGCACGAAATTAATACACCGACACCTGGCGATACATCTACAGGTGCAGTTTGGGTTGTTCTTAATGTGTGTATGCAGTATTTTTCCACTGGATGGAACTTTGGACAGACTTGAGGCCTTACTAGACTGGAAGACCAACATCTCAAGCTCAACAAAGTCAGAGGTAAAGGTAGCCATCATTATATCTGCCTGAGATCTCATAAGATAAAGTTAGGAGCCGAAAGAAGTGTCTCCTAGATTCACATGGAGACCTCTCTCTCTCTCTGTATGTGTGGACTCTATCACTCTTATCTCTCTCGTTTATTCTCTCTCTATAGCTCTCTCTCCCATTGGTATTGGATAGTCGACTTAGCACTGACTTTGTCGCGCCACCTTTTGGTCTTACATGTGCAAGTACTGCGAGAGGTACTGCGGACCCACGACGACGTGAACAGGCGCCTACTCTTCATTCCTATCCAATCCAATATACTGGTGGGATAGAGATTAAATGGAGGGTCGCACTCGGAGAGGCTCCAATGACAGGGAGCGAGGTTTGAAACGTAGCGCGGCTTTCGTGGACTTCGTAGATGGGGAAGGGAGTAGAGTTATTGTTCGGACGTTGTGCTTTCAAGGCTCTGTGGCTGTGGATATGAAAGGCTTTGGCTTGGCTTCCACCATTTGGCTCGAACCGCAGGCTGAGATGACAACGCAAAACATGGTTTTCTTGGGTTTATGACATCATGTTGACAGCAATAATCATGACAAGCTCTTTAATCCTATAACGTAGTTCCTGGTGAATGAATTTTTTGTTACATAATATCCAAAGAAACAAATCTTTACATGCCATGTAACATACCATGATATCGACCGTTTACTTATTTGTTTTTCAGATTCTAGGCCTTTTGTTTTAAAGGCATCTAAGAGGTTTTTTGCCTTCCCTTTTTGTTAGACCTAAATTGATTTCAGTGCAAGCAAATGCCCATCGTTCGCTACATGTGACGAATAATAATCTGTGCGAATTATGTATATAGCATTTGAACATTTTCTAGAGAGAACATTGAAGGAAGAAAGCATGGCGTACCTCTACCCGTTCTTTAGAAATTTTCTCCTTTTTACACTGTCGTTCTGCTTTTCTGATTTAAGCATCGGAAGGTTCTCCACCGGAAACTTTTCGGTAAGTGGACTTCTTACATGCTAGACTCGAAGGCGACCAGATCTTCTTCATCTCAATTTCATCTGACCTCGTTCGGCTCGGTTTTTACCGATCTCGAGATAAGCAGAGCAACATCCAGCTTTGGTTCAGAATTTAGCAGCAACACAATCCTTCATATCCAATGCGGATTAAAGGTATCGACTTGGTTGCTGGCATCACGTAGTGGCATATCTTACTGGGAAGAATCATGGCAGTTATCTCACACTGTCGCATATTTTCATTTTGAAATAATAAGTTAGAAATTCATATGTTTTCACTGCATTGTACTAAAAGCCTTCTTAAAATGAGTTATTTTATTTTGAGTCCAGATTACTTTTTGATATATATAGAAAGAGAAGCACGTCCAAGTAGGCAGGGGGTAGGGCGAGAGGACAACATGGCTACGTATATCTATTGTACATTGAATGGAAACTTTCCTCTTACCCTCTGTCAATGAGGCTTCGACTCGTGTAGCTCTATTTTCGCACTGGGATTTTGCATGCAAGAGCTCAAAACTCTAGGCTTCCCATTGGCTCATGCATGTCCATAGCACGACTCATACTAACATAAATAGATTTAGAGCGAGTCAATAGAAAATACTGTGAAATATATGAGCACATTTGTAAAGCAAGTAAATTTCGAAAGGGCTGTCCAATCACCGTGCTCAGATCCGCTCAAAACTTCCATAGTTCTCGGCGTTCCTCAAAGTTGCTCAAAGTTTTTTTTAAACATCCATGCTAAGTGGTGCGGAAGTGGTAGGAGTATAGTTCAGCTAGCTTGATTATTTTCTTGGAGTGATTTTATGTTATTTGGGCTTATTAGGATATTTTATTATTTGACAGCCTTTAAAGCTTATTTTGGTATTTCATTATTTTGAGGGTGTTTTGTGAGACTAGTTTCTTTTTAAGAATTTTTTGCATTTTTTTTGGGCTTATAAATTTGTTGGACCGTACTTTATTTAGGGTTATGCTATGATGAATAAAAAAATAGATTTTCTTTCTTCAAGCTCTGGCGTGTGAAACCCTGAGCGGAGCTAAGTGCGAAGCCTAGTTCTTCTTCCCCCTCCTTCCTCCTCTTTCCTTCTTTCCTATTTCTCCTTTCTCCTTTTTCTCTCTTCCTTTCTCTCCCTGCTGTCCGGCATCAAGTTTGGTATCAGAGACATGACAACAAAATTTTCTGGACTCCTGCAGGCATCACTATTCACATGCGGGCCCAGGTTGAAAGGGTTTGGATGTCTTCTCCAAAGCCTCTTTCTTCCGGCTTCCTCTTTCCCATTTCTAGAAGTTCGTCCAACGGAAACCCAAAACCCCTTCGCCTGCGTACTCCCCTCTCCCGGCGGCACACGAGAAGAAAAGCCAGCAATCAGACATGAAAGAGGAGCACAACCGATCTCGAGTGACCTGATGCCGCCCCGCACTGCTGTCACCCCTCCTCCGGAGCCAAGGAAGAACCCCACACCCACATCGGTTGCCTCACGTGACCGCGGTAGCCTTGTCGCCAACCGAGATCCACGCTTGGTCGTTACTGCATTCCGTTTTCCTCATAAGCAGGTAACCACTGCGAACCCTTCCCCTCAAAGCCTCCACGAAGGAGCCGGACTAGGAACGGGTTACCGGAGCGGTTGAGCCCGTTAACCTAAGTCCATTATGCCAAAAAGAAAAAAAAAAAACACGTGACCCTTAAGTGCACATGACGGATCCGTAACGGGTTATCAGAGCGGGTCGCGCCCAATAACCCGAATCCTATCGGATCCGAGTTGAAAAAAGACAAAAAAGAAAAAAAAAAGAAAAAAAAACTGACCGTTCATCTTCCTCCTTCGTGACCGCCCGCAGTGCCGCTCCGCCCTCGCCGCCTCCGCCTTCGCCGCGACCGCCTCCGCCCGTGCCGCTTCGCTTTTGCTTCTTTTCCCTTCTACCTCCGTTTCTGCCGTCACCACCCTCACCACCTCCATACCCCTTTGCACATCCCTAATCTGAGGCCAAAGGGCTTCGATTCCACCTCATCACCCCCACCTCCCCTCCCGTCCGCATCCCTCCATCCTTCCCTCCTCCATCCTGAACCCCTCCTTCCCCTCTAAAAGGGTTTCGAACCCTACTTTGCTGCATGCACCACCCCCTTCCCCCACCCTCTCTAACCCTTGCAAATGTTCTTCTTTTTCCCTCGCCATTTCCTCCCTCACTATTCCGCCAGTCCGTCGCTCCCGCCGCCAAGCTCTCCTTCTTCCCAACCCTTCCCACTTCGGGATCTAGGGTAAGCTTCCCCCCCAATTCCCCCAATACCGTCACGGGCCCGATTGAGTTTGCACAGGCCCAAGTCACCGGCCCGCTCGACCTCTTCTTTAAAAGCACGGGCCCAACAGCACCATAGCCCCCTCCCTCCTTCATCTCTCGGGCCCGACAAGCCCATTTGCACATCTGCACAAATTCTCCCCCCTCCTCCCCCCCCCCCCCAAAAAAAAAACCCTCATCCATAGATAGGCCCACAACCTGCCAGCCCAGTTCCCCAACAACCCCAAACTCCTCATCTGCCGGGCCACAGTCGCAGGCCATTCAGGTCCCACGAATTGCTGATTTTCGCCCCGCCGAGTTGTTGGACTCAGACCCAATTGGAGCAATTTGACGAGCCTTCTTGCTGCAACCGCGTCTCTGATCGTCGCCCTGCCCAAACCATTTTATCCAGTGATGGGAGCATTCAGCACTTCTTGGTTTGTTGGAGAGGATAACCGGAGTCCGATTCGACTTGGATCACATGAGAGGAGCTACAGCAGATTGACCCGAACTTGTTGGAGTACTATCGGAACTACACCGAGCCGCTTTCGTCGAGGTCAACTTCTTCCCAACTAGGAGGAGTTGGTGCGGATATTAGTGCTAAGTTACCTATCACTCGGGTCTAAGGTCGCCGCAGGAGGATAGCTCAAACAGCTTGATTGTTTTCTTGGAGTGATTTTATATTATTTGGGCTTGTTAGGATATTTTTTTTATTTGACAGCCTTTAGGGCATATTTTGGTATTTCATTATTTTGAGAGTTTTTTGTGAGACTAGTTTCTTTTTAGGATTTTTTGCATTTTTTTTAGGTCTATAAATTTGTTGGACCATACTTCGTTTAGGGTTATGCCATGATGAATAAAAAAATGGATTCTCTTTCTTTAAGCTTTGGCGTGTGAAACGCTGAGCGGAGCTAGGTGCGATGCCTAGTTCTTCTTCCCCTTCCCCCCTCCTCTCTCCTTCTTCCCTATTTCTCCTTTCTCTCTTTTCTCTCTTTCTTTCTCTCTCTACTGTCCGGCATCACTAAGCATACATAGTAGTTTATCGTATTAATTTCTCCACACCTGTATGATCCATTGTGTTGATCAAATTATTACACTCTTAGGACATGTTTGATTAGAAAAAGTTGAGCTCTGAAATGAAAATGGGAATAAGTAACTTCTATCCAATTATTTGGTTGGAAGGAGTTCTATTTCTATTTTGATTCCAAAAGAAATAGAAATGTCCTAATCCCCAAAACTTAATCCTAAATTCAAATTCTATTCCGATTTCGATTTTGATCACGAACTAAATGTATCAGAAAATATGGCCATCTGATATCTTTTGCAATCCATTACGATTCCAATTCTAATTCTAGTTATGAACCAAACTTATCCTTAGAGAAATGATGGATAATCCATTTGAACTTTCAAATGGCGACAGTGCAATGGTCCTATAAGAATTTTGCATAATGATCACATATGATGGGCACCAAGAAATCTATAAACAACCCCAAGTTTCCTTACCAAAAGGTAACGTTACATGTTTCTCATAACATGAGGTCTCATGGAACACCAAAGGCGTAGAATACTAACTACAAAGGATAAGTTTAATTTGAAGAGAAGGGGCCGAGTTTGTGATCAAAGATACTGATTCAGATTAGTTGCAACTGGAGGTAGTCGGCTCTATGACACCTCTGTTCCTAGATTTGAAATCAAAGCCACTTAGGAGGGTATACCTACAGGCAGTTTATCGTAGGGGCGGATCAGGTTCAGTTGGAAGGAGATTGAGCGATTGTGATTAGGTGGATCTAGGACCATGCTATGGCGGGCGACAAGCACCTGCAGTTGTAGGACATCCACAATCTGTTGGGAGATTGCGTAGCCTTCTAGATTGCCCATATATATCGCGAGGCGAATGAGACTATTTATGGGTTGCATCGAATGTTGTACAACACTCTGATGCCTGAATTTGTAAAGCTACGAGTCTTCACCACACTCTCCATTTTCTTTTTTTTTTTATTTTTTTGAATATATTCATATTAGAATTAGGCATGTTAATGAGCCGAGCCGAGCCCGAGCTTGGGGAGGCTCGGGCTCAGCTCGTTTCACAGAACTCGGGCTCGGGCTCGGTACCGAGCTCTGTATTGAGCTCGAGCTCGGGCTTGTTTGGTAAAAGAAAAGCTTGGGTTTGGGCTCGTAAAGCTCGTTTCGAGCTCGGGCTCGAGCCCCATAACAAAAATCCACATTAAATACCACAAATGAGGCCTTTACATCATTAAAATGAGGCCCATTTTTTTGGTCTCACTGTTGTGGCTCGAGCCCGTTTGGGCTCGTGAGCTGCTCGGGCTCGAGCTCGAATTTAAACGAGCCTTATTTTAGGCTCGGGCTCGAGCTCGTTTGACTAACGAGCCGAGCTCGAGCCGAGCTTTTAACGGGCCGAGCTCGAGCAGCTCGGCTCGTTAACAGGCCTAATTAGAATGGTAAGATTTATCCTGCTTACCATAAAAATAACTAATTTTGAAGCTTTGTAATTGTTTGACTAGTCCTCTAAGGTGAGCAATTGGATGACGGTCCTCGAACATTAAAGAATTATAGATTAATAAGACGAAAAACTGCAGACAACCCGTCCAGTGGTAAGGCGGGTAGCTTGCTGTTCTGACAAGGATGGGGGATGACCGGACATAGGCCGTAGACCGTATATGCTGATTAAATATTAATTTTGAATTTGAGACACTGAGTCCAAAGCCCATGGCCCTCCTCTTCCAAAATACTGGGACTTAGGAAAAAGAGATGATACAAAATTTCTTCTTTGCAAGGAATTCAAGAGAAGTATAAATTAGAAAAATAGTAGTGGAAGATAAAAACACAAGCATGAATGATCATGTGAACCTATATATAAATGCAAATAGCTAAAGCAATCATGTATATATAGAACAACAAACATCATATCATGCATGAACATTGACAAATTGGCGTAAACAATTAGTAGGAACTTTATCAATTATATATAGAACATTTTAGGAATAGCTCAATTATGCGTTAGTTATTTGCCGAATACCAACATGATATTATAACATTATAAGCATCTATGTATTTCTTTAAATAAAAAGAAGGAGGGGATAATCGAAGATGTTACAAATAATTAGGAATAGCCATGGGTTGGGTGCATGCAAAACTTTTCTATTTGTATCACTTGAACCTGTCTAATTAATCTTTATTTGGATCGGATTATTCAGATCGGGCATCCGACCCGTGATTAAAAAAATATAGGAAGAAGATAATAATATCAACTAAAAATGAATATAAATAAATCGGCAAACAATCTGAATAGAAATAAGTTTTGTAGCTCAGCGGTAAAAGTATAAGTCTGTACCAGAAGCAAATTCCAAAGTCGTTCCAAATCTTTACGGATACATATATTATACATAACTAGGCCTGGGTTGCAAGTATCCGTTGGGCAAATCTTAAATTCATCCCAAAATTACTAAATGTAAATATTTAATATATTTAAAATTTTATAAATTTTTGTTAAATAAATTTTATTAGAATTTTGGATGGATCAGATACTCAGGAAAAATAGATCCCATTGCCATGCCTACAAATAACTAAAGATTCGTTGTTAATGAGAAGTCCGAAAGAAAATGACAAGTATGAAAGAATAATTAGAGTAATATGGCATGTAATAAATAAAATATACCGTGCACTCTTAACTAATATATTACTGGCTTAATTTATATCTAAATAAAAATAAAAAAATAAAATAATGATTCTTTTACCAAGAATAGGGCTAGGTACCTGCCACTGATTCGTACTCATATGAAACTGACCCTGATTCGTATTCTTTCCAAGTTAACTTTAATTTTTTATCATATTCTTATTGCCTCTTGGTGTATCTCGACTTTCCTTTTTTTAGAAAGCTTCACCTTGCCTCTCTCGGTGTCCTCTTTCGCTTTTTATAATATATATGAGATGCATTGAAAAGATTTTATATTTACCATCAATGTTAACATTACCGATTGGACGCAAAGACGTAAGGTGCTACTTGGGGATGGTAAAGGTGAACAATTTTTAGACATCACATATATTCTGAAAGATGTACATAGCAGCAGATTGACTCGTATTTTTTGTCATCCGATATTTTAAAAAATTTCTCTAAACATCCATAATTGATATATCTTTTTTTTTTTACTTTTTTTTATATATAATTTGGCAGGTGGTACTTATATTGGAGTCATATGAGTTATTGTTTTCACCAAAAAAAAAAAAAAAAAAAGGAAAAAGAGCGGATATCTGAGCCAAGCTGAGCCGAGCCGAGCTATAGAGCGAAAGGGCGAGAGTAACCGGGCGGCCACCGCCCCAGCCAGGATACGATGGGGGATAGGCGGGGAGACGACCGACGCGTGGCACTTAACGATGTGGCCAGCGCAGCTAAGCGTAATAAATACTAAAAGTTCGCTTGTTAACGTTAACTGGTCCGCGGGTCCCAGGCATGGCCCTCCCTGCCTTGGGTCCCATTCACCTCTCTCTTCCCAAAATACCCTCTCCGCCCCCCCCCCCCCCCGACTCGCGGTCCCCATGGGCATTTCGGAAACAAGGGAACATAGGTCGCGTTTATAAATTCTCCCCCATTCCCCCATTTCGGCGTAGTTAACAGCAAGCGACGAAAGAAAACCTATTCTTTGGTCCCAGGAATTTCCCGAGTCTTCCTCAAATCTCTCTATGCCGTTCCCAGAATACCCCTGATCTCCTCCCCAAAGTTTTCCCCACCGTTCCTGATCTCTTCCCGTTACTAGTTTCAGTTCCTCCTCCATTTTTGTCGGAGAAATGGAACAGTTTTTCTAGAATTTCTTTTCTCCCGTTTTTTCTTTAATTTTTATGTTACAGAAATGTCGGAAAGCGGGAGAGAAATTAGGGAGGGAGGGATCGCCGAAATGATGGACGGAACTCTAGAAGGCCCACCGCCTGCGGCTTTTCCCGGCGGGATCAGCTCCGCGCTATCGGAGATCCTCACATCCGGAACCGATCCACTGGACTCCATCTTCTCCCACCTCCCGCCGCCGGCGCTGGCAGCGCCGGAAACCCTCGGCTCCGGCGTCTACCTCCGACAGACGGAGCTCCTTCGGCGAATCGCCTCCCAATCCCGGCCCTACTCCGCCGCCTTCCCTTCTCGCGCCGCCGCTCCCGCCTGGGCAGCCGCGGCAGCCGAACAGCATCACCGCCTATACCGCGGCATCGGGCCGGCAAAGAAGAAGCTCTACCGGGGCGTCCGGCAGCGCCACTGGGGGAAGTGGGTGGCCGAGATCCGGCTCCCCCAGAATCGGATGCGGGTCTGGCTCGGCACCTACGACTCGGCCGAGTCGGCGGCCTACGCCTACGACCGCGCCGCCTACAAGCTCCGCGGGGAGTACGCCCGCCTCAACTTCCCGGACCTCAGGGACGGTGGCGATTGCCCCGAGAAGCTCCGCGTGCTAGGATCTGCCGTCGATTCCAAGATCCAGGCCATCTGCCAGCGGCTCGGGCGGCAGAGAAGATCGAAGCTGAGATCCGAGTCCGAGAAGGGGAAGGCAAAGGGAGAGAGCCGGAGAGACGACGAGCCCCGGGCCGCGGCGGCGGAACAGGGCCCGTCGGAGACGTCGTCGTCGGTGTCGGAAGAGAGTTTGATGACGGCGGGGTGCGCCGAAACGAACAACGAGTGTTCGCTTGCGGGGATGCCCTCGTTTGATCCCGAGTTAATCTGGGAAGTGCTCCCTAATTAAGCAAAAAGATGCTGCATTAGCTTTACCAAAAAGTATGTAATTAGTGGATAAATGACAAGCGAGAGAATTAATACTGAATAAATGATGCTGTAAGCGAGATGTTTGGGACAAAAAGGGCTACTTCTCAGTCTTCCGTGATGGTCATGGATGTGGTGCGATAACGTAGACTGGATTTTTATGGTGATCTAAGTATTATTGTTATTAAAATTTTTTATGTGGCAAAAATTATCAAGGCCCACGGGGTTTTTTTGGTGACAATTCGTATTAGAAATTATTTTATTTAATAATCACTATATTTTTATTTGATAAAATAATAATTTACTAAAATAAATTTAAAATACTGAAAAGATACTAATTTAAGAACGTGATATGCTCCTTACGTACGGATTTGCAGCGATCTCGTCCCCAAGGTATAACAACCTATCTTAGTCCAATTCTCTTGTAACGAGCTAGAAGGCTTGATTCAATCAACTCATTTAGTTACTCAGAAAAAAAGAAAAGATAAAAAACAAAAAATTAAAAAGTAAAAAGATTCTTTGTAAAAAAAGGGTTACCACAGATGAGCCTATACATAAACTCTATTCGAAGACCGAAAAAATACAAATATACGTAATGTCGCACAAACAATTGGAAACCAACGTCAATTGAGATCTAGGGCAGATTTTTGTCATCGTCAAAGCCTTCTTAAGTTTTTGCAAATATTATTTTATCATTGGCTATAAGTTATTTATATTATAAAATTTTAGCACCATAAAGTAAATAAACATTTGGTGATGAAAAATTATTTGTTATCATATAAGATTTTTTTTTTTAACGAGAAAAGTTCTCACAGAACCATAGTTTTTTTTATAACAAGCAATTTTTCTTGTTGCTGTAATAATTCTCTATGACAATTTTTTTTTAGTGTCATTGAATACATACTCATAACTAGAACCAAACAAATCTATTAAGTTGATCCGACCAACTAGTTCAAGAAACTTTCCTCCTCGAACACGTACAAGGTAAGAAATTATAAATTTATGCTTGCAGACATTTTTTACCACTGATTCTAATTTAGAGTGTCATACCATCTACTTGAAATCCAAGAGTTTGAATTATTAAATACGGCTTATGTATAAAGTTCTATCGTATTATTAAGATGATATATCATATTCTAGTAGATATTCAATTATATGAAATATATATTAATTATCTTAAAATAAGTAATATTGATAGTTACTAAACACGAACAGGAGACCAACAAAGACAACAAGGCTAGAACAAATTATCTGAATTTATATTAAAATAATTTCAAAAATTTTAAAAAATATACTAAAATAGATATAGTATAATTTTTTTTACATGAATACCCTCCTAAATATTAAATTTTGCATGAATACCCTTCCAAAATTGATATTTGCATGTATATCCTCGTAAAATATTTGTTTTGCTATTCTACCATATTTTTATTTTTATTTTTGCATATATACTTATGCTATCTAACATCGCCAAAAAATTAACGGTTTTAAATTAAAATAACTAAAATACCCTTAATAGGTAGATATGTAAATAAATCGTGATCCCGACAGTACGAGAAAAAGACAGGGACAATAGCATAATTTTAAATTTTTATTTTATTTTATTTGCATCTCCTAGGTGTTTCCAACCTGGGTTTGATATCACCCAATAATAGCATCTCGTCACCAATATTATGTATATATATTTTAAAAAGGTTTGGTCTGGCTCATCAAAAACAGGCCATTCTAGTGGGCCGTATGACACCTGGTCTACCCTGGCGAAATTGTGGCCCGGTACAGTTGTGGTGTGGGGTTCATGGGGGTGTTTAGAGATCTAATTCACATTAGAAGTGTTGCCCAGCAGACAATCCAAGGAGGGGGGGTGAATTGGGTTTTGAATAAAAACTTTAGTTTCTTTTCGAAAGATCTAATGTGATTATGAAAGCTTTCTTGATTTTAATCTAAGAGATTAATCTTAACTATAAAGAAAGCAATCAAAATGAGATACTCAAGGAACCACACCACAAACGCAACAAATTTTATAGTGGTTCGGAGCCAACCTTGCTCCTACATCCACTCCCCAAATTCTTTTGGAAATTCCACTATAATCTTCCTGATTACAGCCGGTTGTTTTACAAGCTCACAACCCAGCTTGTTGTTTTTACGAGATCACAACGAACTCGGTCGGTTTTCACAGGTTCACCGACTACAACCAACCCAATTGTTTTTCTCGGACTTACAATCTATTCCAGTTGATTTTTTTTGGTTGATCAACCACAACCTTACACTGTTGGTTTTACATTGGCTCACCAACCAACCTCAATCCCCTTAATTCAATTTTTTGATTGAATCAAGTAATAAAAATAGAATATGAGAGTTATAGAGTTATAGCACAATATAAGTAATATGAAAGGGAAGAAGCTCTCAAACAGATTTTATGCTGAAGGAGGATGTGGCTTCTTCTCTTCTGGATCCTCTCTTGAATATGCTAGTGGTTGAGGATCTGATAATCGAACCTTGTGATGACCCAAAGATTGATTCATAGATTGATTTTGATGATCACAAAACCTTGAAGTATAGATACTAATGTTTATGTTGCAAGGAGAAAGATATTTATTTTGCAAGGAACATAGCAAGTTGGGAGAACACAAGAAGGCCTCCAAAGCTCTCAAGTTGGAAGAAAGCTACAATTTATTGGCCCAAGTTTAAAGTTCAAAGAATTCAAATTGGAGGAGTAAAATCAAAAGAAAAATTCAAAAGAACAGTCTTCGAGTCGACTCCAGTGGAATTCGAGTCGACTCCGGAGAAGTATGAGTCGACTCCGGAGAAGTATGAGTCGACTCCTAGGAGTCACAGGCAGAAAAGTCAGAGAGCAGTTTTCGGGTCTGAGATTCGAGTCGACTCCAGTGGAACGCGAGTCGACTCCGATGGTTGGTAGGTCGACTCCAAAGAAAGCAAGAGTCGACTCTCAGCGGAACACAAGGAAAAAGTCAGAGAGCATTTTTGGGACTCTGAGATTCGAGTCGACTCCCGCATTGCACGAGTCGACTCCGAGACTCCGCGACCATCAACAGACAGAAAACCAAGTTACTGCCTCTGAGATTCGAGTCGACTCCCAGACAGCTCGAGTCGACTCCAAGACAGCTTCACATCAAAAAGGCAGAAGACCAAGTTTCGCAAACTGAGAGCCGAGTCGACTCCAAGGAAGTTCGAGTCGACTCCAAGACTGGACGAGCCAAAAGACAGAGGATCGGGAGTTCGGGCTCTGAGATTCGAGTCGACTCCCAGGACAGTCGAGTCGACTCGAGAGGACAAAATTCAAAATTGGATCCACGGACTTCAGTGGATGAGCCGACTCCGAAATTGTCAAGTCAGCTCCAGAAGTTGGCGAGTCGACTCCGGGTTAAGACGAGTCGACTCCCAGTCGAGGATGCACCATAATTCAAATTTAGAACAGTGGCCGAGTCGTCTCCAGTAAAGCACGAGTCGACTCCTGCAACAGGCGAGTCGACTCCTGATCGCGCGAGTCGACTCCGATCCCAACGGTAATATTGTCAGGAAGTGCAGACTGTGTCCAACGGCTCTATTTTTGTCTCTAACGGCTAGATTCTTGTTTCCACGCCATCTAAAGCTATAAAAACAAGAGGAGAGCTAGGGGAGAAGGCATGGAAGTGGGAGAGATCATCTAGGAAAGAGATCTCAAAGAGATTACAAAGGAAATCTCCCACAAGCACAAAAGGGCCATCCAAAACGAAATAGAGAGAAGAAGAGCATCCAAGTGAATCCGAAAGCTTCCTCTCCATCCGTGTGCTGCCTCGGGGATCCTCTACTTCATGCCAAATCAGAGGAGGATCAAGTAAAGAAGAAGCCGAGCTCCTCCATCTTCAAAACTCGTTTGAGGGCTTCTCTTTACTCTATTTGTTTATATTGTCATATCTGCTTGTTTAAGAAGCTTTGATTTGTTTTTATTCTTTGTTTTAATATCTTGTAACTTGATTCAATCAAGGGATTGAATCAAGGGGTTAAAGGTTTGTTGGTGAGCCAAAGGGAAAACCAACGGTGTAAGGTTTGTTGATGAGCCAAAGGGAAAACCAACGGGATTAAGGTTTGTTGGTGAGCCAAAGGAAAAACCAACGGGGTTTAGGTTTGTTGGTGAGCCGAGGGTAAAACCAATGTGTAAGGGTTTGATTGTGATCCCGGAAAAACAATCGGAGTGGTTCTAGTCGGTGAGCCTGGAAAAACCGACCGAGTTCGTTGTGACCTCGTAAAATAACAAGTTGGGTTGTGAGCTTGTAAAACAACCGGCTGTAATCGGTAGGATTATAGTGAAATTCCCAAGAGGTCTTGGGGAGTGGATGTAGGTGCTGGGGTGCACCGAACCACTATATGTCCTTTGTGTTTGTAATGCCTCTAGTTATTGTCTAACTAACACACTTACTTACTTAGATAAATTGCTTGCTTAATTCTTATCCGCACATCCTTTAGTTGCAAGCATATTTAATCAAGTCGAAGTCTATACATCAAACCCTTGCTAAGTTTAACTTTCACTGTGCATCTATACAACTTAGCATAGTTAATCATAAAGTTTTAGAAGTAGCATAAAAGTTTTAAAAGACCCAATTCACCCCCCCTCTTGGGTTGTATCTACTGGGCAACAAGTGGTATCAGAGCAGGTGCTCAAATATTATTTGTAGTCTTAACCGACTAGAGCCAAAGATCATGACAACTCAAATAGATAATTTTCTAGGAGAAGGACAATCAATTGATACACCTCCACTGTTTAATGGTATAAACTACCCACATTGGAAAATACGCATGCGCATTTTCATTCAATCACAAAACTATTATCTATGGAAAATCATAATAAATGACCTTCACACACTCTCTCATATTAATGAGAAGGACTTAGCACAATTAAATGCTAATGCTATGAACATGTTATATTGTGCTATTCAAGAAACGAAGTTTAATGAAATTTCTGCATGCTTATCTGCTAAGGAGATCTGGGATACTTTAGAAAATATTTATGATAAATCTCAGACTAGCTCACATGTGCTTCAAATATATACTAACAATGAGACTGCAGAAAAGGGTGTTGAATCTTCCTCAGTCGAGTCGACTCCAAGTATCTCAGAGTCGACTCTCAAGTTCACCAAGTCGACTCCAATAAGGTCCGAGTCGACTCCGAGGCAAATCAGCTTCCTAAAGACAAAGAAGAAAAGGAAGCAAGAAGAAAGGAAGAAAGAGATAAAAAGGAAGAAAGCCTTGACCAAGAAAGAGTCAAGCCAGAAAATAAAAGTTAGGAGCGACAATGATGATATTAGCTCCAAGAAACTACAAGAGGTAACTGACTTGTGCTTTATGGCACAAGAAGACAAGGTAAAAACTGAATCTACTCTTACATCAAATAATTTTCAAGAAGAATTTTCTTATGATGAATTATTAAATGCTTTTCATGATTTGTATGGTGAATGTAGAAAATTAGCTGTAAAGAATAAAAATCTTAAGAAACTAAATCTGAAAATTTCAAAAGAAAGAAATTCTAATGATGAAATACAAGAGAAACTAAATTCTGAAAATGAATGCTTAAGGTCATTTTCAGAAGAATTGATTCAGAAAAATCATAGCTTAATTAAAGAAAATCAAAACTTAAGCGAAGAAATTAATCAATTAAAATCTTGCATTAACAAATTCACCGTAAGCTCAGAAAGATTAAAAATGATGTTTGAAAGCCAACATGCTGATTTTGATAAATCAAAATTTAGCTTGACTCCTTCACTTAGCCATAAATCTCTAGAGAAAAAGGTTATCAATTTACCAAGCAAACCATTAAATAAGATAACTTATTTCAAAAATGAAAAGGATGGGAATAACAACTTTACCTATCGTTCTAGTATAATTAAATCAAATGGTAAAGTTATTACTATTAAACAGATATGGGTTCCAAAAGGAACCATATGTCCTAACTCTCAAGGACTCAAGCAAGCTTGGGTACCCAAAATGAGAAAATGAGGATGTACACATAGGTGTACCAAGATACCCATGGAACAAAAGAAACTTAAAATATACTTATGAAAAGTTATTAACAAAAATCAGTAATCCTTGCATCTCATCATTATTTTTGCTTAGTATTTGATATGAATTGCTAGTAGTGATCAATTTTGTGATATAGAAAATACTTTTGGAAATATGATCAAATCACTTCATAGTATACTTTACTCACTATTGGATAAGTTGCAAAATGATTAATTTATTAAGAATAATTCTATGAATTCTCTATATGCTTGATTGAGAGTTTTTATCCATGGCATTATTGTTTATTGATCATAGATATGATAATGTGTACTTGGTATGTTTTTAAATATATGCACTATGAATACCAAGATTAAAGAAACCATCTTTAGCATACAAAATCAACTCATGCTAGTATATACTTAATCTCAAAAGACCTTGCCATTGGCTTACTTAAATTATCTTCTTAAAGGTCAAAGTTTTGCTATGCATGCTAACTAAGGAAACAACCAAAAATCATTTCTAAATCTAAAGATGTTGTTTCCATCTCTAAGTTTTCAAAAGCTTACATTGGATTTGTTCTTGGAAAATAAACTTGAAAATATTTTCTGTATTTGCTGAATCTTGTAAAAGTGTTTCAAATGATAAAGGTTTCCTAACTGTGAAGATAAAGAGTATCATGGCACAGTGTTGAAAACCAAAATCCTGATAAAGTTTATGCAGAAATTAACTATTTCAGCACCAAGGACATCTTAAGTAAAATAGGGGTAATAGAATTCTTGAAGAAATGAAAAAGACAATTGTGTATGATAGTCATCTATTAAAAAGCTATCATCACTGCTTGTCATACATATGATTTCTATTAGATCTATTTTAGATGAAAACTCCTTTTGATCTTCTGAAAAATGGAAAATGAACCATTGCATATCTTTTATATTTTTCAGTCGTACATGTTATGCTTGATATGTTCTTATGAAAAATAATGCCAAATTTGATAGAGATATGTCTATCCTTGGATATCATTCATCAAGCAATGCATATAGAATATTCAATGAAAAGATTTTAGTTGCAAAAATATCAAGTCGTCTTATTCTCTGTGAGACTAATGATTTACTGTCAAGATACTAAGATCAAATTATATATGGTTAATCTTTTACATATAACAATCTGAAAACTTGTTAATAATTATAACAAAATTGAGTTTTTCAGAAATGCACTTAATGAAGAAAAATTGATAACTACTAAAAGACTGAATCAAGAAAAGATGAAATAGATCTTGATTCTTGCATGATTAAAAGTAAAGATCACCACTATCATTTGCTTGACTCATGAGCTTTATATTCTGTCAAATAAATGTGTAGAATTCACTCCTATGTGGTTATTTCATTAAAAAGTAGATCTATGTTAAATAACCACCATATTTAAAAATTACACATTACATATATGATAAAGCAATATGTGATTTAAAACAAGCATCAAAAGCTAGATATATAAAAGCTTAGGTAACCTTGTTGATAGAAAGTAATAGTGATAAATCTATGCATCAAAAAGAAGAATCTATGATATCTTGCTTGCTCATAGCACACATTGATGGCATCATTTTTGTTCTACCAATGAAAATTTATATGAATAGTTATATTGCAAGGTGAGTTTGAAATATGATGAATGAATTAACATCTTCTCTCAAACTCCAAATTAAGACAAACAGGAAAGGGGATCTTCATTGACCAACGTTAGTCCACAAGAAAACTCTTATAGAAGATTGGCATGAAGAAGGTATATCTATGACCCCATCTTGTAGAATTCGAAAAAGATTAGAAAAGTAGATCTATTGTGTTAAAGCTGTATTGAAGCATGATAGAATAATTATTTTATCATACAGCTAGTAGACCAGATTGTACGCTCATTATGTGACCGTGTGCAAGACTTCAATCTAATTTTAATGAATCATATTTTATTAATAACCAATAAATCATAATCTGAATTTTGATAGAAACAAACGGTTAAGATAAATTGATTAAAACTTAGTTAACATATCTTACTGATAATTATCTTAAGCAAATAGAATCTAAACTAAATTGATTTGATCTTGATAAATCTATCTATTGCCTCACATGCTTGAACTATCTTTCTATCTCTTTAGTTCAAGTGATATGTGCTTGCTAATATTTAGGCAATCTCTTGAGTAAAGTGACTCAACATGCAACTATTGTCATATCTTATATTGAGTCATCTAATTAAAAAATATATATATGTTGGATGAATGCTTTGTATCTTAAAGAAACTAATGACCTTCCTTCAAGAAAGAAAAATGAGAAATTTCAACTTGAAGGATATCTTCATGTAAGATACACTAAACATTCACATGCAAACAAGAGAGAGGATCTTCTTCAGCCAAAAGTTCACACATAAGAAATCTAGTTTGGCTTGAAGAACATATAATGAATAGGTAATTTTAGATACCTTTCTCACAAATTAATTGAGCAAAGTCAATAACTTAAATCCTATTATGGCATGATTAAATTCTTTAATTATTAATTTTTGATATCATGTCTATATGTGTATTGACTGACTTATACTTTTAGAAATTGTTTCATGGTTTGCTCAATCTAAAATATTTCTATGGCTGTATCATAACCATGAAATACACAAGTATATGATTAAAACTCTGATTTAGAATGACTTGTGAGAAGCTACGAATTCTTGGGCATAATGAAAATAGTGTTTGCATGATATACCTCTATACGATACATTTCATTATTTCTTTATTCTGCTCTTTCATGTAGATTACTTGAGAATAACAAAAAGAGAGAGAGATAAAGAAAAGAAAATGGACATTGTTCAAGAGATGAAAAATCTGAGCAAAGGCAAGTACTTCAATCTTAAGGAAAAGCAAAACAAGCATAATATATTCGGCACATTTGGAAGGGATAAAATCTATAATTAATTACACTCAAACAGGGAGAGTTTGAAGTAAACATTTTAACCTTTCTATATTGCTCATCATAGGGATGGTGCCAATGGGGAGGCTAGTGGTAGTACCCGGCACTATTTGACCCAACTATTCGGTGTAGGGCATATTAGGGACGGCACAAGAGGGAGGCTAGTGGTAGTACCTCGTGCCCCTTCCCAACTCCACCGGATAGGGAGCAAATAGAGTATAGAGCATAAGAAAGTAAAAATGAAAGACAAAGTAAATGAAAGTATATAAGAAGAATCAAGTCTTTTTTATCACTTGAAAACATAATTTAAGGATGAAATCAATGCAAGATAATATTTGAATAGGAGGAGTTTATTTGAAAAGAATTGATTTTGATCCTTGACATGCTTGTTCTTATTATTTTAATGTATGACTTAACACTTAATATAGTGTGCATATGGTATGATGTTTTAAATTATGGGTTCTCAATATTTTGTAATGCTCCATGCTTAGATAATTTAATTGAATGTTTGAAATACTGCATAAATTTTTGGGTATTATTGAAAAGAAATTTCAGATTTGTCGTTCACAATCATCTTTAAAATCTGAAAGTTAAATAAATTTGTAAAAAGGAGAAGAGAAAGATATCTCTATTTAGGTAGAATGAATTAATCTTGATCTATCTTTCTACTTGCCTAACTTTGATACATAATATCCTAATACTTGTTAAAATATCCTCCATTTTGTATCAAAACTCAAAATTAAATACAAAGATTCTGAAAGTGCTCTAATGTTATTGAAATATGCGTTTTCAATCTTAATGATTTAAGATGAGCTATAATGTGGAAGATACATATCTCAAATTATGATTTTGAAAGCCTCAATTGAAAATCCTATGTAATTCAGAATCTGATTTTGTATACAAGCTTAGACTCAATATGATTTCTAAATAAAATCTTAATGTAAGAAAAACAGAATTAATTCTGATGCCTTTGGTTGATTGCTCCGATACGCATCCGAAACATATCATTTCTTATCTTCAAAGTGTACTAATATTGGTCCAAATGATGTGTCTTTCGAAGATCTTGATTGCAAACAAAAATTTCTAAATATATGATCTTATTTTGATATTAAAAAGATTTATTGTGCTTCATGTATCCATTGCAGAAAAACTATAATTAAGAAATTGAGTTCTATAAATAGATATACTTCAATGATCATCTATATGTTTTTCTCTCCTACATTATTAAAGACTTCCATCAATAGAGTGAATGATCTTAAAACTAGAAATATTTCAGTTCACTCAAATGACTCTAAAAGAAAGAAAATGTAAATGCTTTTGAAAGAAATTGAGCTTCAAATGAATCATTTTCTGATTAATATTTCTATACATTTTCTCTAAGATTAAGAGAAAGCATAACTTGTTCGTAAAGGATTAGAAAGAGTAATTACTACAAATTTTGGAATAATACTAGATTACTCTACATTCTCGATATTACAGAATTTCAGTGTTATTCACGTTTATCACTAAAATCTGAAATTCAACAATTTAAAATGATTAAAGAAGAATGCATCTTTTGAGGGGGAGCTTTAGATATTCAGTATCCTATCCCAAAGACACTTTATTTTGATGCATACTTTGAATTTTATGGATTGATTTTGATGAACCTCCTTATATTGCAAGACATGCTTTAATTTCCTTGAGATGAGTTCTATAAAGGTTGTCTTATCTCAAACCTTGAGTCTTATGAAAATAAGCTGAAATATATTTTTGAGATTGACAATCTTATTGAACATTATCTTAGGATTCTAAACTCTTAAATGGAATGATCAATTGAGGGGGAGAAAGAAAATTTCAGAAGGAAAGGTCTTATGGAACTTAATCGCATAAATCTATAACTAAAGGAGAGAGAAAGAACACTAAATGAAAAGTGATTCTAATACTCTCCAATATGTATCATCTGAAATTTAAATCTGAAAATCTGTATGATACACCTTGAGGCGTGTTATTTGGTTAGTATATCTCATGCATCACTCTTGAACCAAATTGCAAATCTTAAGAGCCTCTAATTTAATGAAAAAGGGGGAGAATAATGTGTTAAATTTTCTTGAGTATCTCTTAGAAAATCTATTTTTGGAACTTCACTAATGAGCTCTAATTGGCTTGCTTTTTGGAACTTCAATTTTGTGCAAATTCATTATTTTATGTATCAAATTGTGCTTATTTTCTAAAGAAATAAAAGAAAGTCTTTAAAAGAGCTCTAAGATGTATCAAAAATTGCATGAATGTATATTTTGATATTTGTGCCCCAATGCTCCTATTATCATAAAAGAACTTTGAAGTCATAAAGAAAATTAATTAAATTGCTCTCATGGTTGATAAAATACTTAATAGATTGGGCAAAAGGTCTTAAACGAACAAGCTTTCATACTCAGTGAAGAGAGGTTAGATTTCCACTCATGTTTTTCCTTGAATATCATTTGTAGTACTTCTTGAATTAACCTAAGGAAGATTCCACCTACACTTGATTAGAAAACTATCTGTGGTATCAAATTAGAAAACCTTTTGAATTCACACTCGATGTGTTCTGCTCTGATCTTTGTGCTTAATGTTTCACTATCTTTTTGATGTTGTCAAAAAGGGGGAGAAATATCTAAGTATATGCTATATATACTCATAATGCTTTATTACTTTGAATTGAATACAAATCAGCTTAAAATTTAAATATGTTAATTGTGTTAAGCTGATTAAATCTAAAGCATTATCATGAAGTATGTTTTTACATATATATATTTTCTACTTCATGCAACTTAGCTATGTATTACTTCTAGAAATCAATATCTTTTATATTGCATATACTCTAAGTTTTGTCATCATCAAAAAGGGGGAGATTGATGACCCAAAGATTGATTCATAGATTGATTTTGATGATCACAAAACCTTGAAGTATAGATACTAATGTTTATGTTGCAAGGAGAAAGATATTTATTTTGCAAGGAACATAGCAAGTTGGGAGAACACAAGAAGGCCTCCAAAGCTCTCAAGTTGGAAGAAAGCTACAATTTATTGGCCCAAGTTTAAAGTTCAAAGGATTCAAATTGGAGGAGTAAAATCAAAAGAAAAATTCAAAAGAACAGTCTTCGAGTCGACTCCAGTGGAATTCGAGTCGACTCCGGAGAAGTATGAGTCGACTCCGGAGAAGTATGAGTCGACTCCTAGGAGTCACAGGCAGAAAAGTCAGAGAGCAGTTTTCGGGTCTGAGATTCGAGTCGACTCCAGTGGAACGCGAGTCGACTCCGATGGTTGGTAGGTCGACTCCAAAGAAAGCAAGAGTCGACTCTCAGCGGAACACAAGGAAAAAGTCAGAGAGCATTTTTGGGACTCTGAGATTCGAGTCGACTCCCGCATTGCACGAGTCGACTCCGAGACTCCGCGACCATCAACAGACAGAAAACCAAGTTACTGCCTCTGAGATTCGAGTCGACTCCCAGACAGCTCGAGTCGACTCCAAGACAGCTTCACATCAAAAAGGCAGAAGACCAAGTTTCGCAAACTGAGAGCCGAGTCGACTCCAAGGAAGTTCGAGTCGACTCCAAGACTGGACGAGCCAAAAGACAGAGGATCGGGAGTTCGGGCTCTGAGATTCGAGTCGACTCCCAAGACAGTCGAGTCGACTCGAGAGGACAAAATTCAAAATTGGATCCACGGACTTCAGTGGATGAGCCGACTCCGAAATTGCCAAGTCAGCTCCAGAAGTTGGCGAGTCGACTCCGGGTTAAGACGAGTCGACTCCCAGTCGAGGATGCACCATAATTCAAATTTGGAACAGTGGCTGAGTCGTCTCCAGTAAAGCACGAGTCGACTCCTGCAACAGGCGAGTCGACTCCTGATCGCGCGAGTCGACTCCGATCCCAACGGTAATATTGTCAGGAAGTGCAGACTGTGTCCAACGGCTCTATTTTTGTCTCTAACGGCTAGATTCTTGTTTCCACGCCATCTAAAGCTATAAAAACAAGAGGAGAGCTAGGAGAGAAGGCATGGAAGTGGGAGAGATCATCTAGGAAAGAGATCTCAAAGAGATTACAAAGGAAATCTCCCACAAGCACAAAAGGGCCATCCAAAACGAAATAGAGAGAAGAAGAGCATCCAAGTGAATCCGAAAGCTTCCTCTCCATCCGTGTGCTGCCTCGGGGATCCTCTACTTCATGCCAAATCAGAGGAGGATCAAGTAAAGAAGAAGCCGAGCTCCTCCATCTTCAAAACTCGTTTGAGGGCTTCTCTTTACTCTATTTGTTTATATTGTCATATCTGCTTGTTTAAGAAGCTTTGATTTGTTTTTATTCTTTGTTTTAATATCTTGTAACTTGATTCAATCAAGGGATTGAATCAAGGGGTTAAAGGTTTGTTGGTGAGCCAAAGGGAAAACCAACGGTGTAAGGTTTGTTGGTGAGCCAAAGGGAAAACCAACGGGATTAAGGTTTGTTGGTGAGCCAAAGGAAAAACCAACGGGGTTTAGGTTTGTTGGTGAGCTGAGGGTAAAACCAATGTGTAAGGGTTTGATTGTGATCCCGGAAAAACAATCGGAGTGGTTCTAGTCGGTGAGCCTGGGAAAACCGACCGAGTTCATTGTGACCTCGTAAAACAACAAGTTGGGTTGTGAGCTTGTAAAACAACCGGCTGTAATCGGTAGGATTATAGTGAAATTCCCAAGAGGTCTTGGGGAGTGGATGTAGGTGCTGGGGTGCACCGAACCACTATATGTCCTTTGTGTTTGTAATGCCTCTAGTTATTGTCTAACTAACACACTTACTTACTTAGATAAATTGCTTGCTTAATTCTTATCCGCACATCCTTTAGTTGCAAGCATATTTAATCAAGTCGAAGTCTATACATCAAACCCTTGCTAAGTTTAACTTTCACTGTGCATCTATACAACTTAGCATAGTTAATCATAAAGTTTTAGAAGTAGCATAAAAGTTTTAAAAGACCCAATTCACCCCCCCTCTTGGGTTGTATCTACTGGGCAACACCTTGAATGCGAGGAGTACTTTTGAATTTGATGTTGGGGCAATTACTCCTCTTTTGGCTTTGAGAAAGGCTCTAATCCTTTTTGGTGGATGTAAACTTGAATGCTCTTCAATGGATTCTTTTTTCTTGTCTCCTTTCTCCTTTTAAACACTTTTCAAAGCCTTCCTTTTCAAAAACTAGCCGTTACAAAAAGTAAAAGAGCCGTTCTGACTCAATTGTGCAATATGACAATATGACTGTTGAGATTGGAGTCGATTTGCGCGACTTGGAGACGACTCGACTGTGGCTGGAGACGACTCATGTTCTTCAGGTGACGACTCGCTCACTGTATCTTTTTAAAATACTCACCAGGCTATTTCTCAGGAGTCGGCTCGCGACATTCCGGAGTCGACCCGCCAAAAGTGGAAGACGACTTACATCCTTCAAGTGTCGGCTCGTTCTCAGTGTGCCAGAAACTAACTTTCTGTCTTTTCTTATCGGAGTTGACTCGCGTTATCTGGAGTCAGCTTGCCAGAAGTTGGAGGCGGCTCGCGATCTTTAGCTGTCGACTCGATCTTAGTCCCATAGAAAATAATCTTCTGTATTTCTTCTTAGAGTCGACTCGGTAATAGTTGGAGTTGACTCGATATTAGTTGGGTTGAAAAATGGATCTTCTGTCTTTTTGCTGGAGTCGACTCGGCAATAGTCGGAGTCGACTCGATTTCAGTTCTTCAGAAAATAATTCTCTCTTTGTTCTTTGAGTCAGCTCGGTATCAGGCGGAGATGACTCGGTATCAGTTGGCTTAGAAATGAGTCTTCTGTCTTTTCTCCAGGGTCGACTCGATATCAGGCGGAGTCGACTCGGGCTCTGCACTCGGTAATTTCGCTCTTTGCCAATCTATCAGGAGTCGACTCGCCCATCTGGGTGTTGACTCGAGGTCGTGCCTGATAATAACTTTTGTTCCAGAGTCGACTCGAGAAACCTTGGAGTCGGCTCGAGTGCAGGGCAAGACTAAAATGGTTTCAATCATTATAAAAACTGATCTTAAGAATTCTGAACCGTTTTCTAAGTCATCCTAACATATATAACAATATATTCTTTGAAACACTCAGTTAAATTCATTAGTATAATATCAAATATACTCAAGTGTTTTGGGTTCATCAAAATCAAATAAGGGAACAACAATCACTCAACAATTTTTTCCTTTTTGATGGTGACAAAACACTGAGTATATGCAAATAAATTTACACATACTAAGAATTGAGTCAAACGAATTTAAAATGAATTCAATGTTTAATAATTTTGTTTATCCAAAAGTTGAAGGGTATGGACAATAAACTTTAAAACTTAAGGCTCCCCCTTTCACTTGGAATTGTATGAGCATTCATAATATGTAATCAATTGTTTTACTTATATTAGATGAATGAGTCTTGTCTTTATACTTTTCATTCTTTACTTACTCAAAGACTTCTTGATCTGAATCCATGCTTTAATTCATTTAAAATATCAGAGTTTGATCCAACCAATGTATCAAAGCATAATGATTTTAAAATTTTAAAACTAATGCTTGACCCTTGCTTTCATTATATATTTTTAAAGTTTTACTTATTTATAATTCTTCTCCCCCTCAATCAATGCATAAGGATTTCTTAAATCTTTCTTACTTTCTTCTCCCCCCTTTTGTCATTAGCAAAAGGAAAAGTAAATTTCATTCAAGTCAAAATCGAATTGCCTAAAAGGATATTCATTGCATTGTAAAAAGAGAGACTACAACTGTGATGGATAAGTGAGTACAAAATGTTCATCACATGATGGTGACAGTAAAAGCTTAATGGATCTATACATGGTGATAGTAAAAGCTTAATGCATTCAAGTAGATCTATTTTTCATCTGAAGTAATGTTTTCAGGACTACTAGCCCTAGAAGGAGGATCTCTAGAAAAATGCCTAAGATATCTAGTATGGGAGGCAATCCGTGTGCGCTGAGGAGGCCGAGAATGCCCGTCGGCTGTTGCTCTAGAAGGACGACCTCTGAAAGATGATGCTGTTGGTTGTCGCCCCAGACTGTTGGCAATCCTTTCTACATCGATCGCAAGGCACTGGAGTCAGTCCTCTTGGAGATGAGCTATGGCCTCAATCCTTTGGATACCTTGTTCTATCTTTTCTGTCAGTTTGGTATCCACTTCATCTGTAATTATTCTGATCATTTTCTTCATCTGATCATCATCTAATCTCATAGATGATGCCGCCGGCTGTCCAGATGATTCTGAAGATGAGTTATAGGGAGAGTCAGATGATGAAGGTGAGTTGGGTGCAGTCTTTGCTCGTGCTCAGCTAGGCTCACCTTCTTCTAGTTGTCTAGATCCTTTTCATTGCCATTTTCCATTCATTTTTCTGAACCCCATTCTATACAAGAATTTTTCATTATATACATCAGCATGATGGGGTACTATCTATGGCTCCTTCTCAGGGATGACGATTTCAAATACTCTAAACAACACAGTGAGAACCATTCCATAGGGTAGACTCAATCTGGTCTTTGTGGCTGCCTCTCTCATATAGATCATCATCATTCTAGGTAAGTTTAGCTGAGAACCTATCAACACAGAGTGCATGACTATAATTTCTCTCTCCGTCAATCTTTCAAAACGTCCCATCTTGGGGAACAAGATTCTTCCTAGGATGCTGTGAAGAAGCCTCATTTCGACAGGTAGATGAGCTGCTATAATGGCTTCCAATAGACCTATTTCATCCTTTTCTAGTATTACTCTAAATGCTGCACCTTTATTAGCATGTATTGAAGGAGTGATTCCTTCATCTGACATCTTCAGAGTTCGAGCAAACAATTGTGCAGTCACTATCATTTCAATTTCTGTGACAGAGCTAATTAACGTTCCTATTTTGGTATCCATCTTCAAGGAACTATAAAAATCTCTAACTAGGTCAGGATAGATGGGTAAATCCAACGAGCAAATAAAATTCCAACCCAAGGCTTTCAACTTTTCTCCTATTGTAAATCCCTCTCTTTCCAGAAATTCAAAATCGATTCTCCTACCTTTGGTTACGACTCTCTCGGCCGAGGGTGAAGGGGAGATCGGGATTACGAACTCTATCGGGTTGGTTTTTTGGCACGTGGACTTTCTTTCCTCTGGAGCTGCTTCTACCGGATTCTTCCTACGGAATGCGAGTTGCTTCCTAGGTCCCATTGTTGTGAAGATTTGGTGAAATTACAGAAGGCCTTGGGATTTTCCTTGGAATCTAGGAGGGACGGTGGAGAGCTAGGGCATGAATGGAGAAGGTTTGAAGGGGGGATCAGAAGACAAACAGTTGGCTCGTATTTCGAGTGAACGTCCTATCAGCAAGTCAACTCAAACTTTAATGAAGACAGCTCAGCCAAAAAATAAACCTTTGCCCATCCTCGAGACGACTCGCGCAAAAGCTCGAGTGGACTCGTGCTTGCAGTTCTACCTCGAGTTGGCTTGAGCCCTATCTAACCCAAATGTATTCAATAGTCTTGGGTTCAAATAAATTTAGATTGAGTTCTAATGATTCCAATAAGTTTATATGACAGAGATAAGCTCAGATCAGATTGAAATACAACATGGAAGAATTAAATTTACTAGGAGTAAAGAATAGATCATTCAAATGGGTCAATCACTCCTAATCTTCTTCTAAGAGTACTAAATCTATCTTCACTTAATGGTTTTGTGAAGATATCAGCTAATTGATCTTCAGTACATACAAACTCAAGCAATACATCACCATTCAAAACATGATCTCTTATGAAATGGTATCTTATTTCGATGTGCTTAGTCCTTGAGTGTTGAATTGAATTTTTACTTAGATTTATGGCACTTGTATTATCACAATTTATGAGAATTTTATTTTGTTTAATGCCATAGTTTTTAAGTTGTTGCTTAATCCATAAAATTTGAGCACAACAACTTCTAGCTGCTATATATTTGGCTTCCGCTGTAGATAATGCAACCGAATTTTGTTTCTTACTAAATCATGAAATTAAATTTTTTCCTAATAATTGGCATGTACCACTTGTGCTCTTTCTATCTAACTTATAACCAGTAAAGTCAGCATCGATGTATCCTATTAGTTCTAAGTTTGAATCTTTTGAGTACCATAATCCTACATTTATTGTTCCAATTAAGTACTTAAAGATTCTCTTAACAGCAAGCAAGTGTGACTCTTTTGGATTTGATTGATACCTAGTACATATGCAAACACGAAACATAATATCAGATCTACTAGCTGTAAGATGCAAGAGTAAGCCAATCATACCTCTAAACAGCTTTTGATCTATGCTTTTTCCTGATTCATCCTTGTCTAATTTGCATGAGGAGCTCATAGGTGTGCCTATTGCTTTACTTGTCTTTATCTTAAACTTGTTAAGCATTTCTTTGATATACTTTGCTTGATTGATGAAGATACCTTCCTTTGATTGTTTGATTTGAAGCCCAAGAAAGTAGTTTAGCTCACCCATCATGCTTGTTGTGGTTCAAATCTGGCCTGAGGGTGACCACGCCGGTAGAGCCGAGGGAGCTGCCGGTGTGGAAAGGGGAAGACGAAAACCACCTTCTGCACTACGGTCGTGGACCTACACAAAGCCTTACCGATTTTTCCGGTGAGGGCCCTCTAACGATGTTGCCCAAGGTGACAACCCAAGAGGGGGGGGGGGGGGGCTGAATTGGGTCTTTTAAAAACTTTTAAACTACTTCTAATCTTTTAGAGTTAATTAAGCTAAGTTGTATGGATGCTTAGTGAAATTTAAACTTAGCAAGAGTATGATTCTAATCTAATCAACTATTAAGCAGCGGATTCAATAAAAGATTAATCTAAGTTTGCCCAAGTATGCAATTCAATTGAATGAGACTTGATTAAGTAAATTGAATATGCTTGCAACTAAAGGATGCACGAAGAAGAGTTAGGCAAGCTTAGTATCTAAGTAAGTAAGTGAGTGAGGAAGTCAGACAACAAAGAGCATCACAAACACAACAAAAATATAGTGGTTCGGTGCATCCCAGCACCTACATCCACTCCCCAAGACCTCTTGAGAATTTTACTATAATCCCTCAGATTACAGCCGGTTGTTTTACAAGCTCACAACCCAACTTGTTGTTTTGCGAGATCACAACGAACTCGGTCGGTTTTCACAGGCTCACCGACTAGAACCTACCGATTGTTTTCACGGGCTTACAATCCAACCCAGTTGGTTTTCCCAAAGGCTCACCAACCACAACCTTACAACGATTGTTTTCCGGGTTCACAATCAACCCAGTTGGTTTTCCCCAAAGGCTCACCAACCACAACCTTACAACGTTGGTTTTCCCTTTGGCTCACCAACAAACCTTAACACCGTTGGTTTTCCTTTGGCTCACCAACAAACCTTAACCTCTTGATTCAATCCCTTGATTGAATCAAGTTACAAGATATTAGACTAAGAATTTAAAGCAAGTACAAGCTTCTTAACTAAGCAAATATATCAAATATAAACAAATGGAGTAAAGAGAAGCTCTCAAACGAATTTTGAAGATGAGGGAACTCGGCTTCTTCTTTACTTGACCCTCTTCTGATTTGGCACGAGGTAGAGGATGATTGAGGCAGCACACGGATGGAGAGGAAGCTTTGGGATTTACTAGGATGCTCTTCTTCTCTCTATTTCGCTTTGGATGGCCCTTTTGTGCTTATGGGAGATTTTCCTTGTAATCTCTTTGAAATCTCTTTCCTAAATGTTTTCTCCCACTTCCATAACTTCTTCCCTAGCTCTCCTCTTGATTTTATAGCTTTGGATGACTTGGGAACAAAAATCTAGCCGTTAGAGACAAGAATAGAGCCGTTGGAGCCAAGAAAAAAACTAGCCGTTACGCCTCCCAGCATGCTGGAGTCGACTCGGCTGAAGTAGGAGTCGACTCAGCTGAAAATCAACTTTCTGTTTTGTCTGTTTGCAGTCCTGGAGTCGACCTGGGAGCTGACTCGCAGTCTCGGAGTCGACCTGGGAGTCGACTCGAGCACTGTAGCACTGAAAATCAACTCTCTGTTTTTTGTTTGTTATCAATCGGAGTCGATTCATAAAGTTCCGGAGTCGACTCGAGCACTGTTCTTTGAAGCTCTAGAGTGCCAGAGTCGACTCGGAACTTCCAGGAGTCGACTCGAGGACTATTCTTTTGAATCTTTCTTTGAGTTTGCTCCTCCAACTTGAATCCTTTGAACTTGAAACTTGGGCCAATTAAGTATATCTTTCTTCCAACTTTTTGAGAGCTTTTGAGGCCTTCTTCTATTCTTCCAACTTGTTATATTTCTAGCAAAATAAATATCTTTCTTCTTGCAACATAAACATTAGTAATTATACTTCAAGGTTTTGTGATCATCAAAATCAATCTTTAACTCAATCTTTGGGTCATCAGTCTCCCCCTTTTTGATGATGACAAAACTTGGAGTATATGCAATATAAAATAGATTATGTTCTAGAACTAATGCATAACTAAGTTGCATGAAGTAGAAAATATGTATGTATCTTTAAAATATACTTCATGATAATGCTTTAGATTTAATCAACTTAACATAATCAACACATAAAGCATTATGAGCATATACTTAGATATTTCTCCCCCTTTTTGACAACATCAAAAAGATAGTGAAACATTAAGCACAAAGATAAGAATATTCAAATATTTCTTTTCCTTATAGTACTCTGATTTTCAATTAATGCATGTCAAATTATTGCAAGAATATGAATCATATAACTCAAGGCAATAATGTCAGAATCAGATTAATTAGAATAGGCAAATGAGGATGAGAGCACATCGAATGTGATTCCAAGGATAGTTTTCAACTCAAGTGTAGGTGGAATCTTTCTTAAGTTAATTCAAGAAGTACCACAAATGATATTCAAGGAAAGCACGAATGAAAATCTAATCATTTTTTTAATAATAAGTATGAAAGCTTGTTCATTTAAGATCTTTTGCCCAATATATTAAGTATTTTAGCAGCATGAGAGCAATTGAACTAATTTTCTTTTTTTTGGAGTATAATAGCAATATTTTAAGTATAATTTCAAAGTTCTTTTATTCCTTTAAAAATAAGTACATTTTGATACATATAATAATGGATTGGCACAAAATTGAAGTTCTAAAGAACAAGCCAATTAGGACTCATAACTGAATTCCCAAAATAGATTTTCTGAGAGATACTCAAGAAAATTCAACACATTATTCTCCCCCTTTTTCATTAAGTTAGAGGCTCTTAAGATCATCTGTTTGAATTGCAATTTGGTTCATGATTTATGCATAAGATATATTAACCAAATAACAAGCTTCAAGGTATATCATAAAGATTTTCAGATTTAAATTTCAGATGACACATATTGGAGAGTATTAGGATCACTTTTCATTTAGTATTCATTTTCTCTCCTTTAGTTATAGATTTATGCGATTAAGTTCCATCAGATCTCTCCTTCTGAAATTTTCTTTCTCCCCCTCAATTGATCATTCCATTTAAGAGTTTAGAATTTGAAGATAATGTTCAATAAAATAGTCAATCTCAAAAATATATTTTCTATAAGTTTCAGCTTATTTTCATAAGACTCAAGGTTTGAGATAAGACAACCTTTATAGAACTCATCTCAAGGTATAAATTTATTATATAATTAAAGCAAGTCTTGCAATATAAGGAGGTTCATCAAAATCAATCAAAATAAAATCATATATTTAAAAATATTTGTTTGCAATTAAGATCATTGAAAGACACATCATTTAGACCAATATTAGTACACTTTAAGGATAAGAAAAGATATGTTTCGGATGCGTATCGAGACAATCAACCAAGGCGTCAAAATTAATTCTGTTTTTCTTATATTAAAATTTTTATTTAGACATTATATTCAGTTATTCTCCTGAATGACGTGATCATTGAAGCATATAACTAAGGTTACAAAGATGTAACGATATAAGCATTTTTAAGTTAAGTTTAAGCTTTTTATACAAAATTAGATTTTGAATTTTCATAAGAATTTCCAAGAAGGCTTTCACAATTATAATTTTAGATATGTATCTTCTACATTGTAGCTCATCTTAAATCACTAAGATTGAAAACACATATTTCAATAACATTCGAGCACTTTCAGAATCTTTGTATTTAATATTGAGTTTCGATACAAAATAAAGGATATTTTAACAAGTATTAGGACATTATGTATCAAAGTTAGGCAAGTAGAAAGATAGATCAAGATCAATTCATTTTGCCTAAATAGAAATATCCTTCTCTTCTTCTTTTTGTAAATCTATTTAACTTTCAAAGTTAATCGTGAATGATAAAACTGAAATTTTTTTTTTAATATTACTTAAAAAAAAACTTTATGTAGTATTTTAAACATTCAAGCATTGGAACACAAGTTAGTTTGAGGCAAGGGTGAAGCAAAGACTTGTGAGCAAAGTTAAGACATATTCCAAGTTAAGACCTATTTCAATCAACTTATCCAAGCATGGGGCATTACAAAATATTGAGAACTCATAATTCAAAACATCATGCCACATGCAAAATATATTATGTGTTAAGTCATGCATAAAAATACTAAGAACAAGCATGTTAAGGATCAAAATCAATTCTTTTTAAATAAACTCCCCTTATTTAAATATAATCTTGCATTGATTTCATCCTTAAAGTGTGTTTTCAAAAAAAATTGACTTGATTCTTCTTATATACTTTCATTTATTTTGTCTTTCATTTTTTTTTTACTTTCTTATGCTCTATACTCTATTTGCTCCCTATCCGGTGGAGTTGGAAGGGGCACGAGGTACTACCACTAGCCTCCCTCTTGTGCCGTCCCTAGTATACCCTACACCGAATAGTTGGGTCAAATAGTGCCGGGTACTACCACTAGCCTCCCCATTGGCACCATCCCTATGATGAGCAATATAGAAAATTTATAAAGTTCACTTCAAACTCTCCCTGTTTAAGTGTAATTAATTACGAATTTTATTCCTTCCAAATGTGCCGAATATATTATGCTTGTTTTGCTTTTCCTTAAGATTGGAGTATTTGCCTTTGCTTAGATTTTACATCTCTTGAATAATATCCATTTTTTTTCTTTATCTCTCTCTCTTTTTGTTATTCTCAAGTAATTTACATGAAAGAGTAGAATAAAGAAATAATCTTATATAGATGTATATCATGCAAACAATATTTTCATTGTGCTCAAGGATTCATAATTTCTCACAAGTTATTTTAAATCAAAATTTTAAGCATAAACTTGTGTATTTCATGGTTATGACATAGGCAAAGATATATTTTAGTTTGGGCAAACCATGAAACAATTTCTAAAAGTATAAGTCAATCAATATATATATATAGACATGATATCAAAAATTTATAATTAAAGACCTTAATCATCCCATAATAAGATTTAAGTTATTGACTTTGCTCAATTAATTTATGAGAGAAGTATCTAGAATTACCAATTCATTCTGCATTCTTCAGTCAAATACCTACTAGATTTCTTATGTATGAACTTTTGGCTGAAGAAGGTCCTCTCTCTTGTTTGCATGTGAATGTTTATTGTATCTTACATGGAGATATCCTTCAAGTTGAGATCTCTCATTTTCTTGCTCAAGGATCCTGCATTATTAACAAACTCCTTTTCTTTCTTGAAAGAAAGTCATTAGTTTCTTCAAGATACAAAACATTCATCCAACATATTTTTTAACTAGATGACTCAATATAAGATATGACAATAGTTGCATGTTGAGTCACTTTACTCAAGAGATTGCCTAAATATAAGCAAGCACATATCACTCGAACTAAAGAGATAGTTTCATTAACCAAGATGGTTCAAGGACAAGCATGTGAGGCAATAGAAAGATTTATCAAGGTCAAATCAATTTTTTATTTTCAGAATCAATTTAGCTTAGATTCTATTTGCTTAAGATAATTATCAATAAGACATGTTAGCTAAGTTTTAATCAACTTATCTTAAACGGTTGTTTCTATCAAAATTCAGATTATGATTTATTTGTTATCAATAAAATATGATTCATTAAAGTTAGATTGAAGTCTTGCACAAGGGCACATAATGAGCATACAATCTGGTCTACTAGCTGTATGATAAAATAGTTATTCTATCATGCTTCAATACAGCTTTAAAACAATAGATCTACTTTGCTCATCCTTTTCAAATTCTACAAGATGGGGTCACAGACATACCTTCTTCATGCCAATCTTCTATTAAGAGTTTTCTTGTGGACTAACTTTGGTCAATGAAGATCTCCTTTCTTGTTTGACTTAATTTGGAGTTAGAGAGAAAATATTAATTCATTCATCATACATATTTCAAACTCACCTTGCATGAGCTTAGTAAAATCTTCATATAAATCTCCATTAGTAGAACCAAGAATGATGTCATCAATGTATACTTTGAGCAAGTAAGATATCACAAATTCTTCTTTTTGATGCAAAGATTTATCACTATTACTTTCTATCAAAAAGGTTGCTTAAGCTTTTATATCATGCTTTTGATGCTTGTTTCAAATCATATATTGCTTTATCATATTTGTAATGAGTGTTTTCAAATATGGTGGTTATTTAACATATATCTTCTTTAATAAAGTAAGCACATAGGAGTCCATTCTACACACTCATTTGATAGAATATAAAGCTCATAAAGCAAGCAAATGATAATGGTGATCTTTACTTCTAATCATACAAGAATCTCATCAAGATCTATTTCATCTTTTCTTAATTTAGTCTTTTAGTAGTCATCAATTTTTCTTCATTAAGTGCATTTCTGAAAAACTCAATTTGGTTCTAATTATTAACATGTTTTCAGATTGTTATATGTAAAAGATTAACCATATACATATATAATTTGATTTTAGTATCATTAGTCTCATAAAGAATAAAATGAATTGATATTTCTGCAACTAAAATCTTTTCATTGAATATTCTATATGCATTGCTTGATGAATGATATTCAAGGATAGACATATCTCTATCAGATTTGGCATTACTTTCAAGAAACCATATCAAGTATAACATATACTACTGATAAATATGAAAGATATGCAATAGTTCATTTTCTATTTTTCAGAAGATCAAGAGGAGTTTTCATCAAAAATAGATCTAATAGAAATCATATGTATGACAAGCAGTGATGATAGCTTTTTAAAAAAATATTTAATTAGATGACTATCATACACAATTGTCTTTTTCATTTCTTCAAGAATTCTATTAACCCTATTTTACTTATGGTGTCCTTGGTGCTGAAATAATTAATTTCTGTATGAACTTTATCAGGATTTTGGTTTTCAACACTGTGCCATGATACTCTTTATCTTCATAGTTTGGAAACGTTTATCATTTGAAACACTTTTACAAGATTTAGCAAATACAGAAAATATTTCAATTTTATTTGCCAAGAACAAATCCAATGTAAGCTTTTGAAAACTTAGTGATGGAAACAACATCTTTAGATTTAGAAATTGATTTTTGTTTGTTTTCTTAGTTAGCATGCATGGCAAACTTTGACCTTTCAGAAAAGTAAGCCAATGGCAAGGTCTTTTGAGATTAAGTACATACTAGCATGAGTTGATTTTATATGCCAAAAATGGTTTCTTTAATCTTGGTATTCATAGTGCATATATTCAAAAGCACACCAAGTACACATTATCATATCTATGATCAATAAACAATAATGCCATGGATAAAAACTCTCAATCAAGCATATAGAGAATTCATAGAGTTATTCTTAATAAATTGATTAATCATTTAGCAACTTATCCAATAGTGAGTAAAGTATACTATAAAATGAAGTGATTTGATTATATTTCCAAAAGTATTTTCTATATCACAAAATTGATTAATACATGCAATTCATATTTTAATCAAATACTAAAGCCAAAATAATGATGAGATGCAAGGATTACTGATTTCATTATTATTATTATTATTATTTTTATTTAAAATTACTTTTCATAAGTATGTTTTAAGTTTCATTTTTTTTGACGTGTGTCTAGAACACCCATTTGTATGAATCTATTTGTTCCATGGGTATCTTGGCACATCTATGTCTACATCCTCATATTTTCATTTTGGGTACCCAAGCTTGCTTGGGTCCTTGAGAGTTAGGACATATGATTCCTTTTGGAACCCAGATTTGTTTAATTGTAATAACTTTACCACTTGATTTAATTATGTTAGAACGATAGGTAAAGTTGTTATGCCCATTCTTTTTATGCTTGAAATAAGTTATCTTATTTAATGGTTTGCTTGGTGAATTGATAACTTTTTTCTCTAGAGATTTATTATTAAGTAAAGGAGTCAAGCTAAATTTTGATTTATCATAAGCAACATATTGACTTTCAAACATTATTTTTAATCTTTCTGAACTTACAGTGAATTTATTAATAAAAGATTTTAATTGGTTAATTTCTTCATTTAAGTTTTGATTTTCTTTAATTAAATTCTGATTTTTCTGAATCAATTGTTCTGAATTTAACCTTAAGCTTTCATTTTCAGAATTTAGTTTGTCATATATTTCAGCAATAGAATTTTTTTCTTTTGAGATTTCGAGATTTAGCTTTTTAAGATTTTTATTTTTGATAGCTAATTTTCTACATTCACTATACAAATCATGAAAAGCATTTAATAGTTCATCATAAGAATATTCTTCATGAAATTCATTAGATTCAGATTCTACTTTATCTTCTAGTGCCATAAAACATAAGTTAGTTACCTTTTGTAGTTCATTGTTGCTTCTGGCTTTTAATTTCTTGTTTGACTCTTCCTTGGTCAAAACTTTCTTCCTTTTTATCTCTTTCTTTCTTTCTTCTTGCTTCCTCTTCTTCTTTGTCTTTAGGAAGCTTTTGAATTTTTTTGTTATTCTTTCTTCCTCGAGTCGACTCGGGTTTACTTGGAGTCGACTCGACTGACTTGAGAGTCGACTCGAGATCTTCGGGAGACGTCTCGTTCTCAGAGGCCTAAAAGATGATTCTCTGTCTTTTGAACTGTTCTGCCTCGGAGTCGACTCGGGCCTTGTCGGAGTCGACTCGGCTAACTTGGGAGTCGACTCGGAACTACGTGGAGTCGACTCGTTCACAGGGTCTTCAAGACTGTGTCTCTGCCTTTCAGACTGTTCTTCTCTAGGAGTCGACTCGGACAAACTAGGAGTCGACTCGGCTACTGTGGAGGATTCTGCAATCTCATTGTCAGTACGCAATTGAAGCACATGTGAGCTAATCTGAGATTTATCATAAATATTTTCTAAAGTATCCCAGATCTCCTTAGCAGATAAGCATGCAGAAATTTCATTAAACTTCGTTTCATGAATAGCACAATATAATATGTTCATAGCATTAGCATTCAATTGTGCTAAGTCCTTTTCATTAATAGTTTGAGAGAGTGTGTGAAGGTCATTTATTATGATTTTCCATAAATAATAGTTTTGTGATTGAATAAAAATGCGCATGCGTGCTTTCCAATATGTGTAGTTTATGCCATTAAACAGTGGAGGGCTATCAATTAACTGTCCCTCTCCTAGAAAACTATCTATTTGAGTTGTCATGATCTTTGGCTCTTGATCGTGAGATCAATAATTAATCTTGAGCACCTGCTCTGATACCACTTGTTGCCCAAGGTGACAACCCAAGAGGGGGGGGGGGGTGAATTGGGTCTTTTAAAAACTTTTAAACTACTTCTAATCTTTTAGAGTTAATTAAGCTAAGTTGTATGGATGCTTAGTGAAATTTAAACTTAGCAAGAGTATGATTCTAATCTAATCAACTATTAAGCAGCAGATTCAATAAAAGATTAGTCTAAGTTTGCCCAAGTATGCAATTCAATTGAATGAGACTTGATTAAGTAAATTGAATATGCTTGCAACTAAAGGATGCACGAAGAAGAGTTAGGCAAGCTTAGTATCTAAGTAAGTAAGTGAGTGAGGAAGTCAGACAACAAAGAGCATCACAAACACAACAAAAATATAGTGGTTCGGTGCATCCCAGCACCTACATCCACTCCCCAAGACCTCTTGGGAATTTCACTATAATTCCTCAGATTACAGCCGGTTGTTTTACAAGCTCACAACCCAACTTGTTGTTTTGCGAGATCACAACGAACTCGGTCGGTTTTCACAGGCTCACCGACTAGAACCTACCGATTGTTTTCACGGGCTCACAATCCAACCCAGTTGGTTTTTCCAAAGGCTCACCAACCACAATCTTACAACGATTGTTTTCCGGGTTCACAATCAACCCAGTTGGTTTTCCCCAAAGGCTCACCAACCACAACCTTACAACGTTGGTTTTCCCTTTGGCTCACCAACAAACCTTAACACCGTTGGTTTTCTTTTGGCTCACCAACAAACCTTAACCTCTTGATTCAATCCCTTGATTGAATCAAGTTACAAGATATTAGACTAAGAATTTAAAGCAAGTACAAGCTTCTTAACTAAGCAAATATATCAAATATAAACAAATGGAGTAAAGAGAAGCTCTCAAACGAATTTTGAAGATGAGGGAACTCGGCTTCTTCTTTACTTGACCCTTTTCTGATTTGGCACGAGGTAGAGGATGATTGAGGCAGCACACGGATGGAGAGGAAGCTTTGGGATTCACTAGGATGCTCTTCTTCTCTCTATTTCGCTTTGGATGGCCCTTTTGTGCTTATGGGAGATTTTCCTTGTAATCTCTTTGAAATCTCTTTCCTAAATGTTTTCTCCCACTTCCATAACTTCTTCCCTAGCTCTCCTCTTGATTTTATAGCTTTGGATGACTTGGGAACAAAAATCTAGCCGTTAGAGACAAGAATAGAGCCGTTGGAGCCAAGAAAAAAACTAGCCGTTACGCCTCCCAGCGTGCTGGAGTCGACTCGGCTCAAGTAGGAGTCGACTCAGCTGAAAATCAACTTTCTGTTTTGTCTGTTTGCAGTCCTGGAGTCGACCTGGGAGCTGACTCGCAGTCTCGGAGTCGACCTGGGAGTCGACTCGAGCACTGTAGCACTGAAAATCAACTCTCTATTTTTTGAATCTTTCTTTGAGTTTGCTCCTCCAACTTGAATCCTTTGAACTTGAAACTTGGGCCAATTAAGTATATCTTTCTTCCAACTTTTTGAGAGCTTTTGAGGCCTTCTTCTATTCTTCCAACTTGTTATATTTCTAGCAAAATAAATATCTTTCTTCTTGCAACATAAACATTAGTAATTATACTTCAAGGTTTTGTGATCATCAAAATCAATCTTTAACTCAATCTTTGGGTCATCAAACGATCAAGTTAGAGTAGGTAAATTTGGTCCAGCCAAAAATTTCTTAGAAATTACTTGATCGAGCTATTTATAGCCTCGGTGGAGTGACCCAGGTGACGGAGGTACTGTCAGTCCCCATCATAAAGGAGGGCGTGGCTCTGAGTTGGATGGTGCATAGCTCAGGTTGGCTGGTGACGTGTAGTACAACCCGTTCTTGAGAACGGTAGGGTGCTGACAGTCACAGTAGGGTATGGCTGGAATAGGCATGGTGCTGTCTGACCGCTGTTGGCCGGTTATGGAGACGTGACACGGCAGTGTGGTGGAGTACGGCCCTGTAGGTGGGCGTAGGCTTGCACATGGGTGCGGTCGCTGATGAGTGGTGCAAAAATAAAATTGCTCTCCCAAGTGCAGGAGAATCGCACAAGTAGTATACTCGGAAGTCCGAGGTCGAATCCTCAGGGAACGAAATATGGATTATTAGCGTAACTTTTAGATGTAATTTTTTTTTAGTTGATTTATAGAAATGAAAAGCAAAGAATAATATGTGATTAAACAACGTTCAAGAATATAGAGATGGCTAGGGATCCGGAATCCTCCTTGACAATATTACTTTTAATAAATAAACTCGGCGATTCTTGATTAAGGATTAATATGATAAAATAGTTCTAATCATGAAGTATACAATCTGAAAACATGAATTAAATATCCAAGTATTTATCGTACCGGTTACGTCTACGACAAATCAAGCATCGAAATAATTCATGCATCAATATATATAAACCATGCAAGATCTATCAAATAAATAAATATGCAAGAACCCAAAACATACAAATAGATATAAAACAATTAGATTTAAAGTTCAGAGTGTACTTGATGAAAGCAACATGACAAGGATTCATCCATCACCCTTTGCTAAAGGATTTAGCAAGACATTACAAACATCAACATCCCTCCCTTTTCTCTCTCTCTATTTTTTTTTTCTTCTTTTTATTTTCGGAAACAGGGCATCCCCTGTTTCCCTTTCTCTCTTTTTTTTTCGTTTGAAACCAAGGGGCCGGCTCCTCTGTTTTCGTCGATGAGAGCTCCTGTTCTTCCTCCGATCCGAGCCTTTTATAATCTCTCCCTCCAAGGATCTTCGGAATGCGCTGGAGATCAATGCTTTAGAGGCAAACGGCTGGATCTCGGGCGCGTGAGGCTGAAGCGTTGGAGGAGCTGATCTCGGCCGGATCCGGTGCCTAGAACGGACGCAATGGAGGAGGCGGACGGCTGGGCGGTGATCTTGGCTGCTGCGGCGCTTCACGGGATCAGGGCTGATCGAGGACTGCTGGGAGGTTGCCGAGATGCGGATTGAACGGCTGGGAGGCGCTGATCGCGGACTGCTGACGGATGCCGGAGGTGATCGTGGACCGCTGTGGAGGAGGCGGATGCTTGGGAGAAGAGGATCGGACGCTGTGGATGGGGCTAGGGCGCTGGATACGGGAGCTAGGATCATGGAAGAATCAGTGGAGGAGGCGGATGGCTGCGTGGGAGATGATCGCGGGATGATAGGCTGCACACGAATGCTGGGAGGATTTTGGAGAAATTGGATGTGGGAGATGCGTGACACGGTGGAGACGGGATGCTGAGGGGTTGATTCCTAATCCGGAAATTGAAGGATAAAAGTGGAAGGGAGTTGTAGCACGCCTAATCTGAAAGCTGGGATGATGAAGAATAGATGGATGTGTGGGATGGTAGGCATGCTACTATGAGCTGCACGGACCGTTGGATCCTCCCGGATAATGAATCTAACTCCTTTGGTTGCTGTTCCATTAGACTGGATTTGGTCTGCTGATGCTCCTTCTGGTATGCAAATGGGGCTGACCCTATGTGCTCAGCTATTGACCTGCGGCGATGCATCTTTATAGACCCAATGCGCATTTAAACTCTGATCTGTGCCAAATAAAAAATATGAAATTAATGCAGCTCTTTTATCATTATTTGTTAGAAATAATATTAATTTAAGCTGCGTGTAGATCGCACTTTTGTGCTCTCATCACACCCCCCAACTAGCTTATTGCTAGTCCCTTGCAATTAATGAGCAAATGATAACATGAGAGTACAAAAGATGTTGGTCAATCCTTTGACTTTTTATTAAAGCTAAAGACATAAAACTAAGATATGTACCCACTTTCGTAGGGCATCACGACTGCACTTAGCACGTGCAACAAGCCGTTAAACCCCTAGGTTATCCTAGTGGACGAGTATTGTCTCGTGAGGATTTTCAGGGATGTTACCCACAAACATCATTCATAAAATGATATACAATGAAATCTAAGTCAATACACATGTGATATATGTTTTTTTTTTTTTTTTTTTTCAAGCTTAGCAACTATCAAAGCAAGGGGAATACTAAAGTGTAGTATGCATAAACAGAATGACTTTCTTAGAGCACTAATACCTCCACCACAACATGGTACCGCTTGAATTTTAGGTGCACTACTCAAGTTCGCAAATGTTTACTACAGTTTATTAGAACCTGATCTATCAAATTTTTAGAATATCACATGTTGTCTACATTCGTCAAGAATGGTTCGTATGTAAAGAAAGAGCTATCAATCCCAACTAAGTATCCAAAGTACACAAAGGTCCAATACAATGGAGTCAAACCAGCCATTACCACATGTCACTGGGTTCAGCCCGACCAACCCTATTCATGTTTTTTTTTTTTTTTTTTTAAACACATATGGTGATTACAATAGTCCAACTCCCTTAGGCTCTAGCAAGGTCCATGTAGCGAGTTTTCGGCCAATGACTCTTGATCCAGTTGGCTCAAGGCATTAGGTGAAAACACCCCTCGGGCTTAATTACTCGAACCAAACTACGCCACGAGGTTAGACTTGTCATCTCCTCATTTATTTATTTATTTAATTTTTTTTATTTTTTTTTCAAAATAGAGAAGGTAAACTGAACCATATAATGTGACTGCAACGTGACTATAGGTCAACCAAGATCGGAACATAAGGCACTTAGATGATCTAGCCGGGGTATTCAACCTCTATTTTTATGTGAAAACCAAATCAAGAACCTTATAGTACGGACAAGGATACTCGTACTTCTTTTACAGATATGGCTTAATAAAAATGCATTAAACAAATGTGAACTCCTGAGGCCTTCCTATAATCATTAAATACATGTGCGGGGATCTAATAATAGGTCTCTAATCAGTCATAGTACGCATGTATTCCTTGCCTTAATAGTTGCACAAACTCAATATGAAAATACATGTGCATTTGCTTAGAAAAGAATGCAAAAACATTTTTTTTTTTTTTTTTTTTGCAAAATACTTCCCTCCCCCCAACTTAAACATTGCATTGTCCTCAATGTAATAGATACAAGAAAATTATAATGAAATACAGTAGAGAAAATAATATTGGAGAGAAGAGGAATACCTTGAGCTGTTAATACCCAGAAAATAAAACCTACAAAACTAGAAAAATAATCCTAACTAATATACACATACCTTTGCCTTCATGTTCAGTCATAAGAAGGCTCCCCCAAGAAAAAGGAGTCTTCTTCATCTGCAAAATTCTCAAGAAAAGGTTTAAGTCTGTGTCCATTTACCTTAAAAATTCTACCATCCCGTGGATTCTCAATCTCAACCGCCCCATGTGGAAAAACAGTTTTTATAATATAAGGACCTGTCCATCTCGATCGCAACTTACCAGGAAACAGATGTAAGCGGGAATCATATAAAAGAACTTTTTGCAAAGGTTCAAAAGATTTTTTTAAAATTGATTTATCATGTAAGATCTTCATTCGTTCTTTGCAAATTTTAGCATTGTCATAAGCATCTCTGCGAATCTCATTAAGCTCATTCAATTGCAATTTTTTAGCTAGACCGGCATCTTGTAAATCAAAATTCAATTTTCTAATTGCCCAATACGATTTATGTTCTATTTCTACAGGCAGATGACACGCTTTTCCATAGACTAGACGGTAGGGAGACATGCCAAGAATGGTTTTGTATGCAGTACGATAGGCCCATAATGCATCTGATAGTTTCAAGGACCAATCTTTTCGTGATGGGTTCACCGTTTTCTCTAAAATACGCTTGATCTCCCTATTGGCTAATTCTACTTGGCCACTAGTTTGCGGGTGATATGGGGTAGCAACTTTGTGGGTGACACCATACTTTTTTAATAATGTCTCAAAAGGCTTATTACAAAAGTGTTTTCCACCATCACTAATTATGACCTTAGGCATCCCAAATCGTGAAAAAATATTTTCTTTTAAAAACTTCAGGACGGGTTTGTGATCATTGGTCTTACAAGCAACAGCTTCTACCAATTTGGACACATATTCGACACCGACTAAAATGTACTCATATCCAAAAGACGGTGGGAATGGGCCCATAAAATCGATACCCCAACAATCAAAAATTTCGATAATAGTAATGGGTTGAAGAGGCATCATTTGCCTACGAGTTAGACTTCCAATACGTTGACATGGATCACATGTCTTGCAGAACTCGTGGGCATCTTTGAACATAGTGGGCCAATAGAAACCACATTGCAAAACTTTTGCAACAGTTTTCTTAGAGGCAAAGTGTCCACCGCAAGCATCAGTGTGGCAGAAAGAGAGTACGCTTTGTATATCATGATCCGGTATGCATCGTCTAAAGATTTGATCATTGCAATATTTAAATAAATAGGGTTCGTCATAGTAATAATTCTTTACTTCGCGCAAGAAAATTTTTCTATTTGTCGACCCCCAATGTTCCGGCATCCGGCTTGTAACAAGAAAATTTACAATATCTGCATACCATGGTATACTAGAAAGTGCAAACAACTGTTCTTCAGGGAATGAGTCCTTGATGGAAAATTGTGGCACTGAATCATGAAAAACTAATCGTGATAAATGGTCAGCAACCACATTCTCTACTCCTTTTTTATCTTTGATAGTGATGTCAAATTCTTGGAGTAGAAGTATCCATCGTATTAAGCGTAGTTTGGCCTCTTTCTTATCCAACAAATATTTTAGTGCCGCATGGTCCGTGAAGATAACAATAGGAGCACCAAGGATATAAGAGCGAAATTTATCTAAGGCAAATACTACTGCAAGCAATTCCTTCTCGGTGGTAGTGTAATTCATTTGAGCATCGTTTAAGATTTTGCTTGCATAGTAAATGACATATGGCTTATTATCCTTGCGTTGTCCTAAGACAGCTCCTATTGCATAGTCGCTAGCGTCGCACATAATCTCAAAAGGTAATGACCAATCGGGTGGTCGAACGATGGGTGCAGTGCTAAGCATAGACTTTAACTTCTCGAATGCATCTTGGCAAGTTTCAGTCCAATTGAACGGTGTATCAAGGGATAGGAGATTACATAATGGTCGAGATATGACACTAAAGTCCTTGATGAACCTCCTATAGAATCCGGCATGACCCAAAAATGATCTAACATCTCTAACCGTCTTGGGTGCAGGTAGCTTAGCAATTAAATCAGTCTTAGCTCTATCTACTTCCGTGCCCTTCGATGAAACAATATGTCCTAAGACAATTCCTTTTGGCACCATGAAGTGGCATTTCTCCCAATTCAGTATCAAATTCTTTTCCATACATCCAGCTAAGACAGCTTGTAAATGTGACAGGCAATCATCAAATGTGTCGCCCAAAACGGAGAAGTCGTCCATGAACACTTCCAAAAATTTCTCGTTCATGTCTTCAAAGATGCTGAGCATGCATCTTTGGAACGTTGCAGGTGCATTACACAACCCGAATGGCATTCGTCGGAAAGCAAATGTGCCAAAAGGACAAGTGAAGGTAGTCTTCTCTTGATCTTCCGGTGAAATTTCAATTTGATAATATCCCGAATAGCCATCGAGAAAACAATAGAAATTATGCCCTGCAACCCTCTCCAATACTTGGTCTAGGAAGGGTAGAGAAAAGTGATCCTTTCGTGTGACCAAATTCAGCTTTCGGTAGTCAACACACATGCGCCAACTCGTCGGGACACGAGTTGGAACTAATTCACCTTGTTCATTTTCTACTACCGTCAAACCCGATTTCTTAGGAACGACTTGAGTAGGGCTTACCCACTTGCTGTCGGAAATTGGGTAAATAATACCCACGTTGTTAAGCCCCTAATGGATTTTGATGAATACAAAACACTAGAGTAAAATTCCATTATATCTTAACAATTCAATTGAGAAATTCATGTGTTTTATTTAGAATATTGTTAAGAAATGTCTAGGCAAGTTTCCATAATTTTTATGAATTTATTGAAGAATATTTTGAGCTAAAGAAAAAGTTCAGGGACAGCCGAGACGTCTCCTGATAGTTTCAGAGACGTCTCTGGCACAAACAGGAAGAACTGGCACACTTGGAGACGTCCCCGGCTCCTGTCGAGTCGTCCCCGCGTTAGCGGAGTCGACTCTCTCAGTAGCGGAGTCGACTCTCTCAGTGGCGGCAGAAAGACGCTTTTCAAGGGATATGCGCGAGACGTCCCCGCTGTACGCGGAGTCGTCCCCGCAAGCAAAAAGGAGACTTCCCGAGTCGTCCCCAAGATGGCGGAGACGGCTCTCTCAGTGTTTTCCAGAGAATGGTTTTTTCGGTGATAAGGAAGCGGAGTCGACCCTGAGAAAGCGGAGTCGTCCCCACGCATAAAGTGCAGACAAGCGGAGACGTCCCCTGAAAGAGCGGAGTCGACTCTCTCAGGGAATTCCAGAGGACATGATTTTCGGAGATAAAGAAGCGGAGTCGTCCCCAAAGCAGCGGAGTCGTCCCCACTCAAAAAGCGCTAACACGCCGAGACGTCCCCGTAAAGTGCCGAGTCGACCCCAGATAAAGTAAAAAGTAAAATCCTATAGGCGAGACGTCTCTCGTTGTAGCGGAGACGTCCCCGGAGCGCCTGGGACGCGACTGACAGCTTTTCAGGTTTGATTTGAATTTCAAATCTTCTCTACTTTATCTCTAACGGCTATATTTGCTTTTTGGGCTATAAAAGGGAGCTCTTAAGTGCTTCTCAACAACTCTTCACCAACCAAAAGCAAAATCATTCAAGAGAGAAGTTAGAAAGAAAAGCTCAAGGGAGTGAGTGCATTCAAGAAAGGAAATCAAGTGCTTTCAAGTCTCCCAAGCGATTTCAAGCTCAACCACTCTCGTGTGCTCGGGATTCAAAGCTCACACCCAACCCTACGCGTCCCACATCGGAAGAATCAACAACTCCCACGCTTCCAACGGCAAAAAGATTTTTCCGGGTTTCATTGTTCATAAGTGCTATATTTGCTTTCTAGAACTTTTATATCCTTTTGTACACTCTTTTATTGTGGTGCTTGTTCCAGTCAAGGGACTTGGAACAAGGGAAAGGGCGTCCCAAGCCTAAGAGAAATTGGGGGTTTTGGGTTTGTTGTGAGCCCGGTGTAAAACAACGAGTTGGGTAGTGAACTCGCAAAACTACCGTACTGTAATCTTGGATTATAGTGGAAATTCCCAAGGCGCTTTGGGGAGTGGATGTAGGAGCGGTGAAGGCTCCGAACCACTATAAAACCGTGTGTTTGTGGTTGTCTCTTCTTATCGCTTTATCTTTGCTTTAGTTCATATATTTGTGTGTTTTATTTTTAAGTTAGCCAAAAAGTTTTAAAACACCCAATTCACCCCCCTCTTGGGTGACCATCTCTGGGCAACAAGTGGTATCAGAGCGGGTGCTCTTATATTCCTTGAAAGACCTAACCGTCTTAGCCAAAGATCTAGATGGCAACACCCTTTAACAATGTTCCAGCCGAGGGGCAAGCAACCAATAGACCTCCACTCTTCAATGGGACAAATTATACCTATTGGAAGACTAGAATGAGAATCTTCATTCAAGCACAAGACTATGCCTTGTGGAGGGTTATAGTCAAAGGACCACAAGAACCATCACATGTGGTCAATGGCATTCGAGTTCCCAAACCTGAGGAGGATTGGGATGAGAATGATGATAGGATGGCTCAACTCAATTCTAGAGCCATGAACTCATTATTTTGTTCCTTAGATGTAAATGAGTTTAATAGAGTCTCCACATGTACTTCCGCTAAGAAAATATGGGATAGGCTTGAAGTTACCCATGAGGGTACAAATCAAGTCAAAGAGTCCAAAGTGAACATTCTAGTTCACAAGTATGAATTGTTTAAGATGGAACCTAGTGAAACCATCACATGCATGTTTACACGTTTTACCGAAATTATTAATGGCCTAAAAAGCTTGGGCAAATCTTACACTAACCCCGAACTTGTGAGTAAAATTCTCAGGTCACTGCCAAAAGCATGGGAAGCAAAGGTCACGGCGATTGTAGAAGCCAAAGACCTCAACACCTTGGGGCTAGAACAACTCTTAGGCTCATTGATGACGCATGAGCTCACGATGAAGCAGCATGAAGAAGAGCTGCCAAAGAAAAGGACAATCGCACTCAAGGCCACCTCAAGTGTATGTGAAGAAGAGAGCAGTGAGAGTGAAGAAGAAAGTCAAGATGAGGACTTGGGTTTGATAGTAAGGAAATTTAAAAAATTCATGAGAAGAAAGAAACCATTCCCAAGAAAGAAATTTGGAGGGAGAAATGATTGGGAGAAAGAAAAGGAAAAAGAAAGAGACCTAATCGTATGCTATGACTGCAAGAGACCGGGACATATTCGTTCCGAATGCCCTCAACAAAAGAAGCACTTTGGAAAGAAGAAGAAGAAGGCATTGAAGGCAACATGGGATGATAGTGACACATCATCCTCCGAAGAAGAGAAGGAAGAGACCGCCAATCTATGCTTCATGGCGTTCGAAGATGACGAGGTATGTCAAAACCCAACTATAAATTTTACTTTAGAAGAATTATATGATGCCTTTCAAGAACTTATGGGTGATTGTAGTATGTTGGGAGCAAAGAATAAAGAATTAAAAGCCTCCAATCAAAAACTAAAGGAAAACATTGAAAACCTATTAATTGAGAAGGAGAGCGTCAAAAATATGAACACTACTAACCTAGAAATTGAAAATTCAAGGCTTAGCACTGAAAATGTAAAGGCAAAAACACTAATCAAGGAATTAAATCTAAAAGTAAATTTCCTACTCAATAATAATACCTCACTTGCGCAAACTGTTGAATCTCCTAAAAAGGATATGGAAGAACTAGTTAAAGAAAATGTGAATCTTAAGAATGAGATACATAAGTACAAGCCAATTGTTGAAAAATTCACACAAAGCTCTGAAAAATTAAATCTTATTCTTTCAAATCAAAGAGCTGTTTTCAATAAAGCCGGATTAGGATATAAAACTAATAAGCAACAAAAGTATCTAAAGAATTTCTTTGTAAAAGCAAAAGATATAAAAACTGAAAAACCAACATGCTTTCTTTGTGGAAAGATTGGACATAAAGCCTACTCTTGTATTCAAAGAAAAATCCAAACTAACAAGAGTACATTTGTAAAAGCTAAAAACATAACTAAAATATGGGTGCCTAAGGAAACCAACTACACTAACCACGAAGGACCCAAGAAAACTTGGGTACCTAAGAGCTTCACATGATCATTTTGCAGGTATGCCTTGCAGCCGGGAATAAAAGGAGAATGTGGTATCTTGATAGTGGCTGCTCAAGGCATATGACCGGTGACAAGAGTCTCTTCGTCACCTTGGAATCGAAAGAAGGAGGGTTAGTCACATTTGGAGACAATGCTAAAGGCCGAATTATTGGTGTTGGTAAAATCTCCATATCACCCTCCTCATTTATTGATAATGTATTGTTGGTTAATGGACTAAAACATAATTTGTTAAGTATAAGTCAATTTTGTGACAAGGGATTTAAAGTATCATTTGAATCATCACTATGCATAATTAGTAGTCCATTTGACAATGAGGTCATACTCACAGGACATAGGCATGGAAATGTTTACATGGTAGATCTTGATGATTTCACCATGAAGGATGGCCAATGTCTTGTAGCTATGAATCCCAAAGCCAATAAGACTAGTTGGTTATGGCATCGTAGGTTAGGGCATGCTAGCATGGATTTAATTTCTAAATTGATTACAAAGGATCTAGTCAAAGGACTACCGAAAATAGACTTTGAAAAGAATAAAATTTGTGCGGCATGTCAATTAGGGAAACAAACAAGAAGTTCTTTTAAGTCTAAGAACATAGTCTCAACATCAAAACCCTTAGAACTAATTCACATGGATTTGTTTGGACCCACTAGAACTGCTAGTCTAGGGGGTAAGAAATTTGGTCTTGTCATTGTTGATGATTTTTCACGTTTTACATGGGTTTCATTTCTTGCACACAAAGATGAGTCCTTTCCCGCTTTTATCAAGTTTCATAATAAGGTTTCAAATGAACTTAATCTTAAACTAAAAGCAATTAGGAGTGATCATGGTACCGAGTTTGAAAATCAACACTTTGAAAAGTTTTGTGACGAAAATGGTATCAATCACAACTTCTCGGCACCTAGGACACCCCAACAAAATGGGGTGGTAGAAAGGAAGAATCGCACACTAGCAGATATGGCTCATACCATGTTGTGCGAATCGGATCTACCAAAGTATTTTTGGGCTGAAGCAATAAATACCTCATGTTATATTTTAAATCGTGCTTTAGTTAGATCCATCTTAAAGAAAACACCGTATGAATTGATGAAAGGTAAGAAACCAAATATAAGTTATTTTCATGTTTTCGGTTGTCGATGCTTTATTTTGAACAATGGAAAGGACAATCTCAGTAAATTTAGTGCTAAATCAGATGAGGGGATCTTCTTAGGTTATTCCTTATCTAGTAGAGCATACAGGGTCTTCAACAAGAGAACTCTCGTTGTTGAAGAATCCATTCATGTTGTTTTTGATGAAACTAATGGAGATTCTTCTAGAAAAGAAGAAGATGGTGATGCAGGTATACTTGAAGACGGGATCAAGGAATTCTCCATACAAGACAAACAACATGAGGATGAGATCAAAGAGGATACAAATCAGCAAGATGAAGAAGATCAACCTCCATCAAGAAATCAAGATCTTCCTAAAGAATGGAGGTATGCACATGGTCATCCAAAGGATCTAATCCTTGGTGATCCTTCACAAGGTATAAGAACTAGATCCTCTTTAAGAAACACTAGTAATTATCTTGCTTTCGTTTCACAAATAGAGCCTAAATCACTAGAAGAAGCTGAAAAAGATGATAATTGGATGAATGCTATGCAAGAGGAATTAAACCAATTCGAAAGAAATGAAGTTTGGACTCTAATGAAAAGACCCCCTAATGTTTCAATTATAGGCACCAAATGGGTATATAGAAATAAACTAGATGAGGATGGAATAGTAATAAGAAACAAAGCTAGGCTAGTGGCCAAAGGATATAATCAGGAGGAAGGAATAGATTTTGATGAAACTTTTGCTCCTGTTGCTAGGTTAGAGGCTATTAGACTGCTTTTAGCATATGCATGCTTCATGGATTTTAAACTCTATCAAATGGATGTAAAAAGTGCATTCTTAAATGGCTATATAATGGAGGAAGTTTATGTAGGACAACCTCCAGGTTTCGAAAATCACTTACATCCAGATTATGTGTATAAATTGCATAAAGCATTGTATGGACTTAAGCAAGCTCCTAGGGCATGGTATGAAAGATTAAGTAATTTCCTAATTGAGAACAAATTTAAGAGAGGAAATGTAGACAAAACCCTCTTTATTAAAAGAAAAGGAAATGACTTATTGCTTGTACAAATTTATGTGGATGATATAATTTTTGGTGCTACTAATGATAGTCTCTGTCAAGAGTTTGCCAAGCTTATGCAGGGAGAATTTGAAATGAGCATGATGGGTGAGCTCAACTTCTTCCTTGGGCTACAAATAAAACAATCAGAGGAAGGCATCTTCATCAGTCAGTCCAAATACATCAAGGAAATGCTGGAAAAATTCAAGATGAAGGATGCAAAGGAAATCAGCACACCCATGGGCTCAAGTTGCAAGCTTGACAAAGATGAAAAAGGTAAAAGTATAGACTGCAAATTGTACAGAGGTATGATAGGCTCTCTACTTTACCTTACTGCTAGTAGACCAGATATATTATTCAGTGTTTGTGTGTGTGCTAGATACCAAACATGTCCTAAGGAATCACACTTGCAAGCTGTTAAAAGAATTTTTAGATATCTAGTAGGGACATCTAATGTAGGCTTATGGTATTCTAAACAATCTGATATAAATTTAACTGCTTATTCTGATGCTGATTTTGCTGGGTGCAAACTCGACAGAAAAAGCACAAGTGGCACTTGTCAATTCTTGGGTGCCAATTTGGTTTCTTGGTTTAGCAAGAAACAAAATTCAGTTGCCTTGTCCACAGCTGAGGCTGAGTACATTGCAGCTGGAAGCTGTTGTGCCCAAGTTCTCTGGATCAAGCAACAACTTGAAGACTTCGGTATTAAAATGGACAATATACCAATTAAGTGTGATAATACAAGTGCAATCAACTTAACAAAAAATTCTGTCCAACACTTTAAGTCAAAGCATATAGAGATTAGGCATCATTTTATTAGGGATCATGTGCTGAAAAATGATGTGATGATTGAATATGTATGTACTGAAAATCAATTAGCTGATATCTTTACAAAGCCCCTTTGTAAAGACAGATTCAATTTCTTAAGGAATGCTTTGAGCTTGTATGATCCTAGCAAATGAATTGAACTTGTATTGCATTGCTTTGCTACTCGAACTAGTAATCCACCTCAAGACAAACATAAGTGAAAGCATGAATTCATCTAAACTAAATGACGAACTGGTTGACTTTCCGGAGGATGGTTACCCTCCCTTGGACTCTTCATGGAGATATTTTCAGAGCCTATTTCATAGGTATTCGAAATTTGGTCAAACGTTCATCATTTCAATATTATTAATTCAAAAATCATTATTAAATTTTTATAGGATGTATCATTGAGGGGGAGGATCACAAACAAATTCACTCTAAGCTTATCAAAAGAGATCATATTGATTGGGGTGATTAAACAAAAAAGGGGAGAAGATAGAATACAGTCTGAAAATTTTTAGTGCCGGAGACGTCTCTGGCAAATCGCAGAGACGTCCCCCCAAGCGGAGACGTCTCACCTTAGTCGCGGAGACGTCTCGGGGACCGAATGAGGCCTTTTTAAATAGGTCGAAATCGCTCGAGCCGACTCGAGCTTTCTCCCTCATTCCCGACCAAAACGGAAAGCCCTAGCCTCCATTTGCCCTAAATCACAAACCCTAGCCTCCATTTGCCCTAAATCACAAATCCTAGCATCCATGGCACCAAAGAAAGCTAGGACGACCCGTGGGAAGCGACCTAGAGTAGCGGGCGACGGTGAGGAACGGCGGGAAGAACCCTCCGCACCTTCTCCTCCGGTTGCTCCGCCAACCACAACGATTTCCTGTGCAAATCGCACAGTCACAACCGGTAGGTACATAGATTTTGCATTTTTAGATCATGAGGGGTTCTCTATTGGAGAGAGACTCCGAGCCCAAGGGTGGGAGCATCTTTGCACCCTCAATACCTCGACCTACCCCGGCCTTGTTAGAGAAATGTTTAGTGATATGGCTTTAGGGGACTTAGGGTTCACCGCACATGTCCGAGGAACATTAGTAGAAATTAATGAGGACATATTATCCACTGTTTTGCAAATCCCTAGGGACGGCGAGGCTCCAACCTCACATCCCCAAAGGGAAGTAGCTCTAAACTTAATTTTAGGAAGAGAGGACTGCGGCCCTCTTGATGTTGTCAACTCCCAGGACCTAAATGCAGAGATGAGACTCCTTTTAAGCATTGTCAACCGGGTCCTATTTCCTAAAACCGGTCGCTTCGATTTTGTTTCGGAGCGAGACTTAGTTATAATGCATCACATCCTACTAGGGATCCCTCTAAACCTTCCTAGACTCATGCTAAATTACATTGCCCTATGTCATAGGTATTCTAGATTTAGTATACCCTATGGCATGATCTTTACCTTAATCTTCAAACACTTCAAGGTTTCCATTCCATCAAATGAACCTGCAAAGCCCTTAAGAAACACCGACTATTACAATGAGGGCTCAATGAGAAGAATGGAATTTCACAAGATAGATGGGTCTTGGGTCAAGGTTCCAAAAAGAAAAGCACAAACCATAGAGGCTGAGATCCCACATCATGAGTCTGACCATCACTCTCCTCCACCTAGCAACATGGACATCCCTGATATTTCCTCCAGCTCAGCTGGACCTTCCACATCCATGCCACCACCTCCTCCAGTCAGTGGGCCCTCCTTCCTATCAGAGGAGCAGATGCACACCTTAGCATCTGTTATTTGTCAGCAGATGAGGGAGGAGATGAGATCCATGATGTCTGCAGAGCTGGCCCCCATCAGACAAGAGCTGCAGGAAATTAAGGCTCAAATTGAAGCCCAAGAGCAACAAATAGTTGAGGTGGGTGCCACCCAAACCTGCAGTTCATTAGAGCTCAAGGACAGCTTGAAGGCCATTTCCAAGAGCCTCAAAGAGTTGACAAAGCCAGATGGCAATGTGGGCACCTTAGTTGCCCAACTTAGAGGCAGAATTGAGATGGCAACCTTAGAGTTTGAAGCACTTGTGGCAGGTTTCCACAAGTCACAGGGAGATCACTTTAAGACCCTCATGGATTCTATCAATGGTTTCATAGATGCAGCCTGTAAGGCTTATGCACAAAGTACAACTGGTAGGCCCCATGAGCAACGACGCCGATGATGGATATCCTGTAGGATCTTCTTTTTGTAAATCCTAGGCCATTTTGAAACACTTTTGTATTAGAAATCAATACTTGTAATGATTTCTTCTTTTGACTATGTACTGACTTCAAAGATCTACAATGACATATGAATGAATACAATTTCTTTTGAAAACCTTGTGTACATTGCCAATTCTGTGTATGTGTTTCTGTGATTGTGCATGTGATTGTGTGATATGCCATAAAAATCCTACCACATACCTTGAGTATTCAAATTTGATACAAAGAAACAATACACATAAAACAGGGGGAGCACACCTTGAATATGCTGAATTTTACTAAAAAGGATAATTTGTCCCCTTCATGTTGATGACAAAAAGGGGGAGTAGATTATTGTATATTGAAAGGGGGAGTAGACATGGATATTGAATATGGAATGCAAATTTTTTAATCATACTCCAAAGTTGATTTAGAAAAGATAAAATTGAAGAATATTGATTTTAAGATAATTGCCCTTCTGGAAAAGAAAGGGGGAGTCAAAAAGAATCTAGCTTTCAATTATCTTCAGCATCAATATTTCATTCTAACTTGATTCAAATTCAGTTCATATGATAAAATCATTTAAGAACTATAAAGATCAATCTTATGCACAAGGAAAGAACTGAAAATTGAATATTTTGAGTGATGCACATTGTATCTAGTTCAAATCAAAACATTATACTTGTATATCTGATCAATACTGTGTATATGTTTAAATTTCAAATTTTGCATATACTCAGTGTTTTGTCATCATCAAAAAGGGGGAGATTGTTAACCCCCTAATGGATTTTGATGAATACAAAACACTAGAGTAAAATTCCATTATATCTTAACAATTCAATTGAGAAATTCATGTGTTTTATTTAGAATATTGTTAAGAAATGTCTAGGCAAGTTCCCATAATTTTTATGAATTTATTGAAGAATATTTTGAGCTAAAGAAAAAGTTCAGGGACAGCCGAGACGTCTCCTGATAGTTTCAGAGACGTCTCTGGCACAAACAGGAAGAACTGGCACACTTGGAGACGTCCCCGGCTCCTGTCGAGTCGTCCCCGCGTTAGCAGAGTCGACTCTCTCAGTAGCGGAGTCGACTCTCTCAGTGGCGGCAGAAAGACGCTTTTCAAGGGATATGCGCGAGACGTCCCCGCTGTACGCGGAGTCGTCCCCGCAAGCAAAAAGGAGACTTTCCGAGTCGTCCCCAAGATGGCGGAGACGGCTCTCTCAGGGTTTTCCAGAGAATGGTTTTTTCGGTGATAAGGAAGCGGAGTCGACCCTGAGAAAGCGGAGTCGTCCCTACGCATAAAGTGCAGACAAGCGGAGACGTCCCCTGAAAGAGCGGAGTCGACTCTCTCAGGGAATTCCAGAGGACATGATTTTCGGAGATAAAGAAGCGGAGTCGTCCCCAAAGCAGCGGAGTCGTCCCCACTCAAAAAGCGCTAACACGCCGAGACGTCCCCGTAAAGTGCCGAGTCGACCCCAGATAAAGTAAAAAGTAAAATCCTATAGGCGAGACGTCTCTCGTTGTAGCGGAGACGTCCCCGGAGCGCCTGGGACGCGACTGACAGCTTTTCAGGTTTGATTTGAATTTCAAATCTTCTCTACTTTATCTCTAACGGCTATATTTGCTTTTTGGGCTATAAAAGGGAGCTCTTAAGTGCTTCTCAACAACTCTTCACCAACCAAAAGCAAAATCATTCAAGAGAGAAGTTAGAAAGAAAAGCTCAAGGGAGTGAGTGCATTCAAGAAAGGAAATCAAGTGCTTTCAAGTCTCCCAAGCGATTTCAAGCTCAACCACTCTCGTGTGCTCGGGATTCAAAGCTCACACCCAACCCTACGCGTCCCACATCGGAAGAATCAACAACTCCCACGCTTCCAACGGCAAAAAGATTCTTCCGGGTTTCATTGTTCATAAGTGCTATATTTGCTTTCTAGAGCTTTTATATCCTTTTGTACACTCTTTTATTGTGGTGCTTGTTCCAGTCAAGGGACTTGGAACAAGGGAAAGGGCGTCCCAAGCCTAAGAGAAATTGGGGGTTTTGGGTTTGTTGTGAGCCCGGTGTAAAACAACGAGTTGGGTAGTGAACTCGCAAAACTACCGTACTGTAATCTTGGATTATAGTGGAAATTCCCAAGGCGCTTTGGGGAGTGGATGTAGGAGCGGTGAAGGCTCCGAACCACTATAAAACCGTGTGTTTGTGGTTGTCTCTTCTTATCGCTTTATCTTTGCTTTAGTTCATATATTTGTGTGTTTTATTTTTAAGTTAGCCAAAAAGTTTTAAAACACCCAATTCACCCCCCTCTTGGGTGACCATCTCTGGGCAACACACGTCAAGCAACTTGAGGACTTCTGCCTTAACCACATCTCTCATTGTAGGATTTAACCTTCGTTGTATTTGCCTTGTGGTTTTGGCATTGTCCTCCAAATATATTCGGTGCGTGCAAATTAAGGGGCTAATTCCCTTCAAATCGGCAATAGACCACCCTAAGGCTCCTTTATGATTCTTTAAAACATCAATTAATTTTCTTTCTTGGGTATGATCAAGTCCAGACGAGATGATTACAGGAAAAGTATCTTCAGGTCCAAGAAAAGCATACTTAAGTTCCTTTGGTAAGGGTTTCAATTCGAGCTTGGGTGCTTGCTCATGGGATGGTACTATTTTCACCTCTCGAGGCGACAATCCCTCAAATTCTCCTACTTTTGGTCTCCACCCATTGACCATCTTGATATCCTGATTATCCACAATAGGTGTGACTGACAAATCACCATCATTGGTGCCATTAGGACACCAATCAATCAAGCTATCGTTGGATGGGTCGTTAATTACTTTAGCTAACAAATATTCTTCTGCGATGGTTTCAACCCAATCAACCTCCTTACTCTCTTCGGAATCATTGGGTTGTTTGCACACATTAAATATGTTCAGTTTTAAGGTCATATTACTAAAAGAAAGCTTCATGACGCCATTCCTACAATTAATCAATGCATTAGAAGTTGCAAGGAATGGACGTCCTAAAATGATCGGAATCTGAGACTGTGAGTTCGAAGCCGGATGTGTGTCCAATACAATAAAATCGACACAGGAAAGTAGAACTTGTCTACTTGGACTAATACATCCTCGATAATCCCCCTTGGAATTTTAACTGACCTGTCAGCTAATTGCAAAGTGACGGAGGTTGGCTTCAACTCACCTAAACCAAGTTGCTCATATACAGAATATGGCAACAAATTCACACTCGCCCCTAAATCTAACAATGCTCGCTCTATCCTAAAGTCACCTATGATGCATGAGATGGTTGGGCAACCTGGATCTTTATATTTAGGGAAAATATTGTGCTGCAAAATAGCACTCACATTTTCAGTTAAAAATGCCTTCTTCTTAACATTTAATCGGCGCTTAACAGTACACAAGTCCTTCAAAAATTTGGCATATGAGGGTACTTGTTTGATTGCATCAAGAAGAGGTATGTTGATCTTTACTTGTTTAAAAAGCTCAAGAATTTTAGAATTAGGTTCGAGCTTTTGCAACGGCTTTAACCGTTGTGGAAAAGGTGGAGGAAAAGGACATTCAACTTTCTTAGTAGAAGTTGGGACCTCAACATCTTCTTTGTCCCTTTCATCAACTTTGGGAGCATCAGAATTAGAAGTGACCTGCGGTCTCAATGGGACGGTTTGATCAATGACTTTCCCATTACGCAAAGTAATGATGCTTTTTGCATGTTCTGTATGCGAACTAGAAGGAGCCGTATTATTACTACCGTGCATTTGTGGGTTAGGTTGGGGTTGAGCTGGAAGCTTACCCTTCTCTTGGGTACTTAGGACGGTAGTCAACATTGACAATTGGTTCCTTATGTCTTCAAAATTTCGAGTATTTTGAGCATTGATATTAGTTTGACCTTGTAGAAAAGTTTGTATGGATTGCAAGGTATCCTCGATATTTGGCTTTTGAGAAGGTGATGGTGCATAAGTAGGATGTGCAGGTGGAGGAGCTGAATGGTGTGACTCTTGAGGATGATCGTTTCTCCACCTAAAGTTTGGATGATTCTTCCAACCAGGGTTATAGGTATTCGAGTATGGATCGTTATAAGGCTTTTGGTAGGAGTTCATAGCATTTGCTTGATCGTGCAAGACTTCTTTGAATGCCGGTATGGTGGGACAATCAGTAGTAGTATGACCCGACATATCGCAGATACCACAACACTCGTTTCTAAGCTCTATAGTCTTGACAGGTTCAACCTTCCTAAGCTCAATTTCTTCTACCTTCCTAGTGAGGGCTGCCATTTTAGCATGAAGATCATCCTCAGTTCTAAGGTTGTAAAGGCCTCCCTGTACAGAGCTAGTAGGCTTAGGCAAAGACTTATTGTTTCTATCCCCGTTATCCCAAAGTTGGGCAGTCTCAGCAAGGAAATCCAAATACTCCCATGCCTCATCAGGTTGTTTTTCTAAAAATCTACCATTGCACATGGTCTCTACAAATTGTTTCAACTGTGGAGATAAACCTTCATAAAAGAAGCTAATGGTTCTCCAAGTTTCGAATCCGTGATGAGGGCATGAGAGAAGAAGGTCTTTAAATCTTTCCCAACATTCATAAAATGTTTCATTATCTTTTTGTTGGAGATTGCTGATATGTCTTTTCAAAAAGTTAGTCCTTTGTGTGGGGAAGAACTTCTTTAAAAATTCTCTCTGCATATCTTGCCAATTTCTTATTGATCTAGGTCGCAAAGAGTTTAGCCATGTTTTGGCCTTATCCTTTAGAGAGAAAGGAAACAATGTCAACTTGAGGACATCCTCGGTGACATTTGGCACTCTAAATGTAATGCTCAGTTCTTCAAAATCCTTTAAATGAAGATACGGACTCTCGGACTCTAACCCGTGGAACTTGGGCAGCAATTGGATTACCCCGGGTTTGATGTCAAAATGTCCTACATTATCAGGAAAAATTATGCATGAAGGCTGACTAGTCCTAGCCGGTTGTAGGTATTGTCTTAGAGTCATAACATGGGGTTCTCGTTCTCGATTGTGGTGACTCCCCGCATCTTCATTTAAATCAGCCATCTCACAAGGTGTGAGATACTGCGAAGGAATTTCAGGGGTATGTCCTAAGGGATGATCTAAAGTTGTACGACTTAATCGACCGGTGTCGTCCCTATTCCACTTTAGCATGCAAAATATTTTCCTCTTTTTTTTTCTTTTTCTTTTTTTTAAAAAAATAAAAGAAAATAAAAAATAAATATAAGTACCAACTAAAGTTACCCTAAAACGATATCCTAAAACAAAAATTTTATTCACAATCAAACATGCAACAAAACATTACACCTCAATTTCTAATGTTTTTCTTAAATTTCTAGACAGCTCCTTGTTAGATGTATGCCCTAGAAGCCAATTTGGCTGACACATTGTTGATTCTAGGGACATAATTTTGTACTTGACTATTTATTATTGAATAAATAAAAGGCATCTTTTCATTCATATTGTTTATGTGTCTATGAATCGTCCAAGAAATTAATAAGATGATGATACATATTCTCAAGAGTTGAGAATTTGAGCCATGTATCATTGGTGATTAATTTCTAAATGCTCCTGATCAATGGATCATCACGAGGACGGTGATCGATCCGATCAGTGCACAGATCACTTTCCTTCTGGATGGACGAGACTTGAGTCCACAGTGTAGGGACACTGAAGTGATAGTGCAGGTGCTTGTTAGAGAACAAGGGTACTGAGCGTGACCAAGACAAGAAGTCACTTGGATGTCTATCCACTCGTCAGTGACTTGCTTGATGTTGCAGTAGTGTGACTGGTCCTTTGACCTGCGGTGCTTCGGCTACTCACAGTGAGGTTATTGTAGTTTGACTGCACACATACATGGTCTCTAGCCATATGGGTCCATGCAGTGTAGATTGGCTGCAGTAGGTTCACTGTAGGAGTAGGGTATGCACCTATAAGGAATCTATCGACCTTGATAGAAAAGGAGTGATCCTATGTGATTTGTTAGACTGAGTTCTAAGACCTTGGCCAGGGCAGTAATATAAAGTGAAAAAGAGTTTTCCACTATCAAACTCAAGTCGAACAAATCTTGATATATGAGAGACGATGGGGTTTGACGAGTTGTCCATGACCTCCGTCCTGTAGGGATCCACGATAGTAGGACTGTATCACATGTTAACTGCACCTAGAGGTTCATCATTCCATTCTGCTGGGTAGCCACTACATGCTGCTAGGTGTCACTGGTGGATGGTGGGACTCATAGGGATTATCTTGATGATCGATAAATCCTAATGAGTTGAGTTGGAATCGTTCCAACCCATTGAAAGGAGTTTTCAATGATATAGTGATAGAGATCACAATATATCTCACTACCAGTCAGAATAGAACCTATGGGGTCACACACACTAGAAGTATTGACCGATCCGATGGTTGAAATCGTGATTAGGAATCACAAGAAATCAATTTGATTGATAAGAAGTTGAAGAAGGAACAAAGGGAATTAATTAATTGGACTTAAACACAAATCCTACTTCGGGTAGGATTCCTAGAGTCCTAATTGGATTAGGACTAGGAATCCTAGTTGGAGTAGGACTGGAATTTCTATTTGGAATAGGATTCTTACAATCCTAATGAGATTAGGAATTTTGAATTGGATTCCTACTTGGAGTAGGATTCCTAGAAATCCTAATTGGATTAGGACTTCGGATTCAAATGGAGTCCTAATTGGATTAGGACTAAAATTAAACAAATCCTAATTGGATTAGGATTCCTTAAGTCTAAATTAATTAATAATCTAATGAATCAACATGACTCCTAATTGGATTAGGATTGAAGAGTTCAATTGAGTCATGGTTCATTCAAGTCCTAATTGGATTAGGACTAGCGTAGATTGAACCCAATATGGTCAATCCTAATTAGATTAGGACTTAACCATAAGAGAGGCACCCAATCCTCTTTGGAAGAGGATTAGGGCAACACAAGAAGGAGGGATCACGTCCCTCCTCCTCTCCTTGTGTGCGGCATGAAGAGAGGGGCCGGCGCCCCCCTTCCCTCTTTGGAAGATTGTCTTGGAGCTCCTAATTGTTAGGAGCTCCACTCCTTATAAAAGGAGGACTAGGGCCGGCCCCAAGGTAGAAGAAGCTCTCTCCTCTTCCTCCAAGCCGTGGCCACCCTCTCCCTCTCCTCCCTTGGTTCAGCCGCCATCAGCAAAGGGAAAAGAAGAGGAGGCGTCTCCCTCCTCTTGGTCTTCATCCTTGGCTTCAGCGCGTGCGAAGAGAAGAAGGCTGCGAAGGGATTTGATCTTCTTCCTCTTCTTCATCCTTCTTCTTCCTCCTCTCAAGTGCAATCAAGAGTTGATTGAAAGAGAGGACATCAGCCATCAAAGCTATCTTTGCAAGGGAGCTAGCACCCCGGTGAGATAGAGAGCTTGGATCGGATCCTGCTTCGTGTGGATACCCGTAGAGGCTGGACGTTTGAACGGCTTCAAGCGAACCCTCTTCCAAAACCACGAATTCAGATTTGCGGTGATCATCTACCCGCGCAAGGTGAAGATTTGATCTTCCTAATAGTTTTAAAAGTTTTAATTCTTACCTAATTACGAAAGGTCTCGAAACAACGTTCATGCGATGAACGTCGAACCCGTGCATGCCGATTCCGCTGCCACCTGAAAATTTTTTGAAATATCAGCGGCATGGGCGGGTTCCCAACAGTGGTATCAGAGCCTAGGCTTCGTAGATTAAGGTAAGAATTAAATATCTAAAGGCATAATAGATCTGAAAATTGAATGATCATGCATGCTGAAAAATTCTGCATGCAGATTTTTCAGGGGTGCTGATTTTTTGCATGCTGATTTTTATGTGATAAAAAGATGATTCTAGATGCATTGTTAATGGGATTACAAAGTTTAGAATCATGATTAGCATGATCAGCGACCTATGTCATGATACAATCAGTTAGTTTTCAGATCTGAAAATTATAATTGTTGCATACGGTGATGATCATAGGATTCAAATCCTTTTGGTATCAAATGTAATGACCTGCGATGTGATCTGCGATGTCATGTAATTTTTCAGATGCTTGTATGCATCTTGTTTGATGTTTTGAGAGGCCTGCGTGCCTCCTAAAAGGAGATGTAAATTATTTTTATTTTTATTTTACATCTGGTTGTATTTCTGTAATGTGATGTACATCAACGATCAAGTTGAAGCAAAGGCATGAGATGAAAGGTGATCTAAGCGGTTGATGGCGATGGGATCAAGAGTTGATCAAGGATCGAATCAAGGTGGCTTGGAACCAATTCAAGAGTTGAAGACCACTTGATCGATTGATGTGCATGTGCTTGTAATACGACCTAATTAGAATCCATGATCATCACCTATTTAAAGTTTAACTTTATTTGATGCTGCGATTATAACTGCCTGTGATGTACCGTTTGCATGAGATGTGAATGCGAGTCGGGTAGATAGGTTTACATGTGATGTAGCAAACCCAATTGAGACCTAAATCAAAACCTCCTCAATCAAGTCGAGAGTGAACCGACATGAGCAAGTCATATTAGATTAATTGATCTAATTGGTGTCTAGGAAAGCATGAAAGGTGGTTACTTAATTAGGACCTTACTCTCTGAGTAAGGGGAGCCTCCCACCTGCTTACCTGGCCAATTGTTCGATTACCTCTTATGAAGGGCTCAAGTTGCAAACACTAAGACCTGATTAACCAATATTAAGTCAATAGGTCTTCCACTGTAGTAGAGCTGCTAAGGCCTTTCTGATGTTGATTTGTCTCGGCTGGACACAGTGGTCAAGTTGCATCGGGGGGCTGGACCTCTCTATAGACATGAGATGTTGTAGGGTAAAGGTGGGGTTGGGCACCAATAACTGTTAGGTGAGGACCCAATGACGACTTTATTCCCACGGTTATACGGTGGGTCTGACTTAACTAAGAAATGGGACCAATAACTGTTAGGTGAGGTCTTCATGGCTTAGAGACCAAGTTACACTGCAACATGCTTGAGAAGCATTGTACAAGAGTTGTACACTCATCCATCTATGTGTCACCAATAACTGTTAGGTGAGGTGGCATATAAATCAGTGGGACCGCAGTACCCACTAGAAACCCTAGTCGTGTGGGATTTCCGTTTTCCTACCAGGGGAGTGTGAGGAATTCGAGAAAATAGTGGGAGTTACATTTGTTCTAAAAGACCTTAGAACAGATTAGGATCAAGTACAAAAGTCTAACTAGAATCTTTACTCTCTGCAGATACAATGTCAGCTTCAAACCCTTTGACCCGTATTCTTGAGACCAACCGACTGACCGGAACCAATTACAAAGACTGGCTTAGAAATCTCAAAATAGTTTTGGACTGTGAGAAGATAGGCTACATACTCGATTCAGATATTCCCACACTACCAGCACGTCCTACTGATGTTCAGCGTGAAATGCATAAAAAGTGGTTGGATGATGACATTAGAGTAAAATGCTATATGATGGTATCCATGTCTAATGAACTCCAATGCCAGCATGAAAATATAAAGACTGCTAGGGACATACTGGCACACCTGCAAGAGTTGTATGGTGAGCAGAGTCGCACAGCTCGTTTTGAAGTGTCCAAGAGGCTTTTCAAAGCGAAGATGCGCGAGGGGCAGTCTGTCCATGATCACGGTCTGACCATGATCAAGGACCTAGAGGAGCTTGAGAAGCTCGGTATGGACATGCACAAGGAATTACAAGTGGATTTGATCCTACAATCACTTCCTGATTCATTTGGTCAGTTTATAGTAAACTACCACATGAATAAGATTGAATGCACTAAGACTGAACTAATCAACATGTTGGTAACTGCTGAGGGAGCCTTGAAAGGTTCAAGGGGCAATGTCCTTGCTGCTGAGTTGACTTCTGGTTCCAAGAGAAAGTCTACTAGGAAGAAAAAGAAGCCTGCAAAGAAGCAGAAGAAAGACAAGAAGCCAAAGAAGGAAGTTCAAAAGAAAAAGGCTAACGACAAAGGAAAATGTTTCCACTGCAATGTCGAAGGCCACTGGAAGAGAAACTGTCCTTCATACCTCGAGAGCCTGAAGAACAAGAAAGGTGACACACCTTCAGAAGGTATAGACTTGCTCATAATTGAAACTAATCTAACGGTTTCTTCTACTTCTAGTTGGGTTATAGATTTTGGTTCTAGTGCTCATCTGTGCACTACCATGCAGGGTCTAAAGGAAAGTAGAAGGCTGGCGGAAGGTGCGGTAACCCTTAGGGTTGGCAACGGGGCAAAAGTTGCTGCTGTGGCTGTGGGTACCTACCATCTGCGACTACCGTCTGGATTTAGTTTAATACTTAGAGACTGCTATTATGTACCTGTTGCTAGCAGAAATTTGATTTCTGTTTCATGTCTAGCACAGGAAGGTCATATTTTTACATTTGACAAAGACTGCTGTTCTATTTATTTGAGAAATAAAATAGTCGCACGTGGTTTCATGATTGACAGTCTCTATCATTTACATATGGATGTATTTGTGAATGTTACCGAGCAAGATGTGAGTGCCAAAGGATCCAAAAGATCCAGAGATGAGATAAACCAAAGATATTTGTGGCACCTCAGACTTGGCCATATTGGAGAGGATAGGATGAACAAAATGGATAAAGATGGGCTTCTCGGCTCATTGACTTCCGAGTCATATCCAGTTTGCGAGTCCTGTCTTCAAGGAAAAATGGCTAGACTGCCCTTTGTAGGACATGGGGAGAGGACCACTGAAATACTTACCCTAATACATACAGATGTATGTGGCCCATTCGATGTGCTAGCCAGGAGACGTTATTCTTACTTCATTACCTTTACCGATGATTATTCACGGTATGGGTATGTGTATCTTATGAGACACAAGTCTGAATCTTTTGAAAAGTTCAAAGAGTTCAAGAATGAAGTAGAAAAACAAACTGGAAAACCTCTTAAGGCTCTTCGATCAGATCGAGGAGGAGAATACCTTAGTGGAGAATTCCGAGACTATCTCAAAGAAAACGGTATAGTCTCACAATGGACACCTCCGGGTACACCTCAACTCAACGGGGTGTCAGAGAGGAGGAATCGGACCCTATTGGATATGGTCAGGTCCATGATGAGCTTCACTGATTTACCTATGTTCCTTTGGAGAGATGCCTTACTCACAGCGATTTATTTATTGAATAGAGTTTCCTCTAAATCCGTTCCTACCACACCGTATGAGATATGGCATGGTAAGAAATCAAGTCTGGGTCATCTCAAGATTTGGGGATGTCCGGCCCACGTCAAGCGACTACAGGCGGACAAACTAGAGGCTAGGACCATAAGTGCTCGTTTTATAGGATATCCTAAAGAGTCATTAGGATACAATTTTTACGTCTCAGAGGATCACAATGTGTTTGTGAGCCGTCATGCCATCTTCTTGGAAAATCAGTTTATCCTTGATAGAGGCAGTGGGAGGAAAATTGAGCTTGAAGAGAAAGTCTCTGAAAAGCGACGAGTCATGGATCCTATAGAACCCATTCATAAAGAGCCAGTACACGATGTCCCTCAACCACCTCGTAGATCTAGTAGGGTCTCCCATCCTCCCGATAGATACTTAGGTATACTAGAAGAGGATACTGAGGAAATGTTCCTAGTGGGAGATAGGGATCACATACAGGATCCCAAAACCTACAACGAGGCGATATCTGATGTCGATTCCGAGAAATGGCTGGAAGCTATGAAGTCAGAGTTAGACTCCATGCGTTCCAACCAAGTCTGGACCTTAGTAGATCCACCAGAAGGTATTGTACCTATTGGATGCAAATGGATCTACAAAAGAAAGATAGGTTCGGATGGAGAGGTAGAGACCTATAAGGCAAGGCTTGTGGCGAAAGGGTATAGTCAGCGCGAAGGCATTGACTATCAGGAGACCTTTTCACCTGTTGCCATGCTAAAATCCATCCGAACATTGCTTGCCATTGCAGCATTTCATGATTATGAAATCTGGCAGATGGATGTGAAAACTGCTTTCCTGAATGGATATCTTGATGAAGATATCTATATGGAACAGCCTTTGGGTTTCACTTCCAGTGATGGAGATCACAGGGTCTGCAAGTTGCAAAGGTCCATCTATGGACTAAAGCAAGCATCTCGGAGTTGGAACACTCGTTTCGATGATGCAATCAAAACGTTTGATTTCATCAAAAACGAAGAGGAACCGTGTGTTTACAAAAAGGTTAGTGGGAGTGCTGTCGTTTTTCTCGTACTGTACGTAGATGACATTCTCCTGATAGAGAATGATATTCCCATGCTAACCTCGGTTAAGGTCTGGTTGTCAAAAAGAATTCTCCATGAAAGACCTTGGGGAAGCATCCTATATTTTGGGAATAAAGGTCTATAGAGATAGATCTAAAAGAATGCTTGGCCTTTCACAGAAGATGTACATAGAGGAGGTGCTGAAGAGATTCAACACATGAGCAAGATTCCCTATGCATCGGCAATGGGAAGCCTCATGTATGCCATGCTGTGTACATAACCTGATATAGCTCTTGCTGTGAGTGTCACAAGCAGATATCAGTCGGATCCAGGCAAGAAGCACTGGATAGCTGTGAAAGAACAGTCTTAAGTACTTGAGAAGAACTAAGGACATGTTCTTGGTCTTTGGGAGAAGATCAGAGTTGAAGGTAGAAGGATGCACACATATTGATGATAGAAAGTCTACATCAGAATATGTGCAATTGTGGTTCAGTAAATTGGAAGAGTTCCAAACAACCGATCATTATAGATTCTACCTTAGAAGCTGAATGTTAAGCCGTATCCAAGGGTGCAGTGGAAACCTTCTGATTAAAAGTTAATTGCAGAGTTAGGTGTAATGTCATTAGATGCCATAACACTTTACTGCGATAACATTGGCACCATAGCACTAGCTATGGAGCCATGGTCTCATCAGAAGTCCAAGCACATAGAGCGGCGCTTCCATCTCATACGCGACTATGTTGAGAAGAAATGCAGAGAGTAGACTCCGCGGATAACGTGGCAGACCCGTTCACTAAGCAGCTGAGTCAGCAAAAGACTGAAGCCCACCTTGAGAAGATGGGCCTAAGATACATGACCAATTGGCTTTAGTGCAAGTGGGAGATTGTTAGATGTATGCCCTAGAAGCCAATTTGGCTGACACATTGTTGATTCTAGGGACATAATTTTGTACTTGACTATTTATTATTGAATAAATAAAAGGCATCTTTTCATTCATATTGTTTATGTGTCTATGAATCGTCCAAGAAATTAATAAGATGATGATACATATTCTCAAGAGTTGAGAATTTGAGCCATGTATCATTGGTGATTAATTTCTAAATGCTCCTGATCAATGGATCATCACGAGGACGGTGATCGATCCGATCAGTGCACAGATCACTTTCCTTCTGGATGGACGAGACTTGAGTCCACAGTGTAGGGACACTGAAGTGATAGTGCAGGTGCTTGTTAGAGAACAAGGGTACTGAGCGTGAGCAAGACAAGAAGTCACTTGGATGTCTATCCACTCGTCAGTGACTTGCTTGATGTCGCAGTAGTGTGACTGGTCCTTTGACCTGCGGTGCTTCGGCTACTCACAGTGAGGTTATTGTAGTTTGACTGCACACATACATGGTCTCTAGCCATATGGGTCCATGCAGTGTAGATTGGCTGCAGTAGGTTCACTGTAGGAGTAGGGTATGCACCTATAAGGAATCTATCGACCTTGATAGAAAAGGAGTGATCCTATGTGATTTGTTAGACTGAGTTCTAAGACCTTGGCCAGGGCAGTAATATAAAGTGAAAAAGAGTTTTCCACTATCGAACTCAAGTCGAACAAATCTTGACATATGACAGACGATGGGGTTTGACGAGTTGTCCATGACCTCCGTCCTGTAGGGATCCACGATAGTAGGACTGTATCACATGTTAACTGCACCTAGAGGTTCATCATTCCATTCTGCTGGGTAGCCACTACATGCTGCTAGGTGTCACTGGTGGATGGTGGGACTCATAGGGATTATCTTGATGATCGATAAACCCTAATGAGTTGAGTTGGAATCGTTCCAACCCATTGAAAGGAGTTTTCAATGATATAGTGATAGAGATCACAATATATCTCACTACCAGTCAGAATAGAACCTATGGGGTCACACACACTAGAAGTATTGACCGATCCGATGGTTGAAATCGTGATTAGGAATCACAAGAAATCAATTTGATTGATAAGAAGTTGAAGAAGGAACAAAAGGAATTAATTAATTGGACTTAAACACAAATCCTACTTCGGGTAGGATTCCTAGAGTCCTAATTGGATTAGGACTAGGAATCCTAGTTGGAGTAGGACTGGAATTCCTATTTAGAATAGGATTCCTACAATCCTAATGAGATTAGGAATTTTGAATTGGATTCCTACTTGGAGTAGGATTCCTAGAAATCCTAATTGGATTAGGACTTCGGATTCAAATGGAGTCCTAATTGGATTAGGACTAAAATTAAACAAATCCTAATTGGATTAGGATTCCTTAAGTCTAAATTAATTAATAATCTAATGAATCAACATGACTCCTAATTGGATTAGGATTGAAGAGTTCAATTGAGTCATGGTTCATTCAAGTCCTAATTGGATTAGGACTAGCGTAGATTGAACCCAATATGGTCAATCCTAATTAGATTAGGACTTAACCATAAGAGAGGCACCCAATCCTCTTTGGAAGAGGATTAGGGCAACACAAGAAGGAGGGATCACGTCCCTCCTCCTCTCCTTGTGTGCGGCATGAAGAGAGGGGCCGGCGCCCCCCTTCCCTCTTTGGAAGATTGTCTTGGAGCTCCTAATTGTTAGGAGCTCCACTCCTTATAAAAGGAGGACTAGGGCCGGCCCCAAGGTAGAAGAAGCTCTCTCCTCTTCCTCCAAGCCGTGGCCACCCTCTCCCTCTCCTCCCTTGGTTCAGCCGCCATCAGCAAAGGGAAAAGAAGAGGAGGCGTCTCCCTCCTCTTGGTCTTCATCCTTGGCTTCAGCGCGTGCGAAGAGAAGAAGGCTGCGAAGGGATTTGATCTTCTTCCTCTTCTTCATCCTTCTTCTTCCTCCTCTCAAGTGCAATCAAGAGTTGATTGAAAGAGAGGACATCAGCCATCAAAGCTATCTTTGCAAGGGAGCTAGCACCCCGATGAGATAGAGAGCTTGGATCGGATCCTGCTTCGTGTGGATACCCGTAGAGGCTGGACGTTTGAACGGCTTCAAGCGAACCCTCTTTCAAAACCACGAATTCAGATTTGCGGTGATCATCTACCCGCGCAAGGTGAAGATTTGATCTTCCTAATAGTTTTAAAAGTTTTAATTCTTACCTAATTACGAAAGGTCTCGAAACAACGTTCATGCGATGAACGTCGAACCCGTGCATGCCGATTCCGCTGCCACCTGAAAATTTTTTGAAATATCAGCGGCATGGGCGGGTTCCCAACATCCTAACTGGTTTGAAGAGGACACCTAAGCCTCCAATCCGGTCTAATGAACCGAGTTGACCAGGTAAGCTCCCAGGTAAGTGGAGGGGTCACGATGCGTTCGCAAAGGTCCCACTTAAAACCCACTTGCCTCGAACAGATGAACTGTCTCCCTTATAGGGACAAAGCTTGCCTAGACATCAACTAAGCCACAGAGCGAAATTGTTGCAACTTTCGGTGGTCTTCGTCCTATTGAGCTCGAATGTCCTTAGGGGCCAACGTCTAGTTGATTTTAGTTAAGCTTGGGACATTTATGCACTGGGGTGATTTTTGGGCTAAGGACGAGTGATGAAATCCCGACCTTATCTTTTTAAATGGGTTCAGCCCTTAGAATATTTTATGCTGATTCCTTATACTATATGCAACAATCAAGATATTTTTTTTTAATATTTTATGACATGACATTAAATTTCATTGAATAGGTGATCAAGCAAATTATTTATTTATTTTTTTTTTAAATTTTATGAGTTGAAGTCTGAAATTTGAATTCTGAAATTTGAAATTTGAAATTTAAAATTTTAGGTTTTTTTTTCTTTTCTTTTTTTTTTAGTTTTGAATAATCACCCTTGATCTTTTCTTAAAGTTTTTTTTTTTATCAATTTTCAATTAGCAACAAGGGTTGATGAGATATAATAACAATAAAATTCTGATTCTAAAAAAAATTAAATGCAGAAAATTCAAAGTAAAAAGCAGCAAGGTTTTATATTAATCTAATGGTCTTAAAAGTCTCAGAATGTCAATCAGACCGTTCAGATTATTGAACAATGTGTCTTGCACTAGCTGACCAAATTTGAGTCAAATCAGACGACTAATTTCTATGATATCAGAGTTTGATGCCAACTATGCAGGGAATTAAAAATAGTAGTAAAGATGCAATTTTTTTTTTTTCAAAAGAAAAATACTAACTACTAAGGTAAAAATTAAATCTAAAATTATACTAATAACTCAGCCGTTCCCCGGCAACGGCGCCAAAAACTTGGTGCAAAAATAAAATTGCTCTCCCAAGTGCAGGAGAATCGCACAAGTAGTATACTCGGAAGTCCGAGGTCGAATCCTCAGGGAACGAAATATGGATTATTAGCGTAACTTTTAGATGTAATTTTTTTTTAGTTGATTTATAGAAATGAAAAGCAAAGAATAATATGTGATTAAACAACGTTCAAGAATATAGAGATGGCTAGGGATCCAGAATCCTCCTTGACAATATTACTTTCAATAAATAAACTCGGCGATTCTTGATTAAGGATTAATATGATAAAATAGTTCTAATCATGAAGTATACAATCTGGAAACATGAATTAAATATCCAAGTATTTATCGTACCGGTTACGTCTACGACAAATCAAGCATCGAAATAATTCATGCATCAATATATATAAACCATGCAAGATCTATCAAATAAATAAATATGCAAGAACCCAAAACATACAAATGGATATAAAACAATTAGATTTAAAGTTCAGAGTGTACTTGATGAAAGCAACATGACAAGGATTCATCCATCACCCTTTGCTAAAGGATTTAAGGATTTAGCAAGACATTACAAACATCAACATCCCTCCCTTTTCTCTCTCTCTATTTTTTTTTCTTCTTTTTATTTTCGGAAACAGGGCATCCCCTGTTTCCCTTTCTCTCTTTTTTTTTTTCGTTTGAAACCAAGGGGCCGGCTCCTCTATTTTCGTCGATGAGAGCTCCTGTTCTTCCTCCGATCCGAGCCTTTTATAATCTCTCCCTCCAAGGATCTTCGGAATGCGCTGGAGATCAATGCTTTAGAGGCAAACAGCTGGATCTCGGGTGCGTGAGGCTGAAGCGTTGGAGGAGCTGATCTCGGCCGGATCCGGTGCCTAGAACGGATGCGATGGAGGAGGCGGACGGCTGGGCGGTGACCTTGGCTGCTGCGGCGCTTCACGGGATCGGGGCTGATCGAGGACTGCTGGGAGGTTGCCGAGATGCGGATTGAACGGCTGGGAGGCGCTGATCGCAGACTGCTGACGGATGCCGGAGGTGATCGTGGACCGCTGTGGAGGAGGCGGATGCTTGGGAGAAGAGGATCGGACGCCGTGGATGGGGCTAGGGCGCTGGATACGGGAGCTAGGATCATGGAAGAATCAGTGGAGGAGGCGGATGGCTGCGTGGGAGATGATCGCGGGATGATAGGCTGCACACGAATGCTGGGAGGATTTTGGAGAAATTGGATGTGGGAGATGCGTGACACGGTGGAGACGGGATGCTGAGGGGTTGATTCCTAATCCGGAAATTGAAGGATAAAAGTGGAAGGGAGTTGTAGCACGCCTAATCTGAAAGCTGGGATGATGAAGAATAGATGGATGTGTGGGATGGTAGGCATGCTACTATGAGCTGCACGGACCGTTGGATCCTCCCGGATAATGAATCTAACTCCTTTGGTTGCTGTTCCATTAGACTGGATTTGGTCTGCTGATGCTCCTTCTGGTATGCAAATGGGGCTGACCCTATGTGCTCAGCTATTGACCTGCGGCGATGCATCTTTATAGACCCAATGCTCATTTAAACTCTGATCTGTGCCAAATAAAAAATATGAAATTAATGCAGCTCTTTTATCATTATTTGTTGGAAATAATATTAATTTAAGCTGCGTGTAGATCGCACTTTTGTGCTCTCATCAATGAGGCTGAGCTCGTTAAGTGGTCGCGTCATGCGTTTGACGAGGTCGGCCTCGAGGATACTGGAAGTAGCTCGATTTCATGGGTTTCGAGGTGTGCTCGGAGGTGCGCCCCGAGCTCGAGGATCGGAGTGTATTGCTAGGAGTTTGGCATCCCGAACTTGGTCGAGATGGGTTGGCATTTATTTGGGGGCACCCCAAATTTGGTCGGGGGAGTCGACGAATGTCCAAAGTTGGTGAAGCTTTCGGCGAAGTTCCGAGGATGAGCTGGCCCTAGGCTGAGGTGAAGATTCGTCCGATTGTTGTTGATATTTACTGGGCCGAAACTGGGCGGCTTTTTAGTTGTAGGTTGGATGACCCATTTTTTTCCTTATCATTTGCCCCCCACTTCCGAGGTCTAGCTGCCTTATGGCTCGGACGATGGAAGTAGTCAATCTCCTGATCGTCCAGTGCTTCAGTTAGATAAGTAAAAGGAGGCGCGTACCAAACTTGATATGTATGTTAAGGGTTGGTTCCCTTTAGCCGCATTGTGTGAGGCGAGCTTGGTTGGATTAGGTCGCCACGTTAGTTGAAGTGGAAGGGGTTGCTAGAGTTCCTTTAATGCCTTGCGTGCGCGCTTTCTTTCGAAGCGTTGCCGGGTGGAACGCGAGGGGCCTCATTAATGCTCAGTTTTCAAAAGCGCCGGCCATGATGACCGGCCTTTAGTATGATAGCCTGGGGGAAGATTTGCTATGGCGGTCTCGGAGGTTGCCGCGTGGCGAGATCTGACCATCCCGCCATTTCGAGAAGCCGATCGGAGCTGCTGAAGCAGGCTATATAAAGCCCTAAGAGGGAGATCTCCGGGATCCCTATTTTTCTTCCCTTCTTTATGTGTCGTCATCTCCTTTTCAGACCTTTTTTAAGGTTCACGGAGTAATCCGGAGTTTCCCGGCGGACCTTTTTCTGTCTTCTTTCCTTGGTGAGTCCCCTAGGTAGGTGTCTTTACCCTTTGTTGGTTGCTCGGAGGAATTTTCTTTTCTTCATCTTTTCCTTTTTCTTTACTGTGGGCGAGGCAATGGGGTCACCTCGAGAGCTCTAGTGCTTGGCGCGGGCCCATCTCAAGCTCGAGTTTCCTCATCATCGGAGGAAGCGGAGCTTGATGGGAGCCTCGACCCATATGGACTTAGCTCTTGCATGGTTGGGGAAGAACTGTCCCATGTCAGGGGATAGTTTTTCATTCCCTCGGAGTTCACTTTGGAACTCCCTGGTCCCGGAGGTCGTGTCGACGATCCTCTGAAGGGTCAGATCGGGGTGTACATGGATACACTCTGAGCGAAATTGAGATTCTCCTTGCATGGGTTCGTGAATGAGCTCCTGGCGACTTACCACCTAGTTCCAGCGCAGCTCACTCCGAATTCATGGAGGATGATAGTGGGTTTTCTTGTCTTGTGCCTTACACATAGTTTATTTCTCTCGGTCAATATCTTTCGGAGTGCTTCATGTTGAAGGCCAACTCCGCAGGTAAAGGGTGGTGGTATTTTTCTCCTCGGGGAGGCCACTCACTCTTTCGAGGCGCACTTTCCTCCATCCACGGGTGGAAGCGCAAGTTCTTCTTCATTTTCTCCGAGCAGCCGTGTGGTTTTGAGCCAGCCTAGGACACGCCGCGAGTTATTGTCAATAACAGGCTGCCCAAATTGTCACAGCTCGAGCAGGCGACTCTAGATACGCTGCACGGTTTGGAGGAAATTTTAGAACTCCCTGACCTGCTCACTGAGGAAGTTCTGGTAAACGTTGGCCTAAGCTCGGCCCATCCCGGGGGTAAGGGTGAAAAGTTTATTTTGCTCTTTCCTTTTTCTCTTTTATCGTTGAATTCTGATGGGATTTCATTTGTCAGAGGTTGCAGGGATGCGTCTGGATTCTGAAACTTTAATGGCTAAATTTCGTAGCAAAGTGGTAGCCTCTGAGGGAGCTCGGGCGGAGCTGAAGAAGAAAGCCCGAGCTGCTTTGGGACCGGGCGTCGAAAGGTGCCGTCTTGGGATCGTCATCGCCGAACCTGCTAGGCTTGAGCCCGAGCAAGTTACTCCACTCGAAGTAAGGCCACCACCGCAGGTGGTGGGGAAGGTTGTAGGCAAGCGGGTGGCCACATCGCCCACTAAGACTTGCAACGCTAAAAGAGTCGCTCGGTCGCCTTCACCGGGCGCTGATCCTGGAAATTGGCTTAAGCCTCGGGTTCCTTCCACGGCCGCAGCTTCGTTCGAGGTTCAGCCCATCCCTCCGGAGTCTGGAAGGAGGCCATTTCACCCTAATTGTCAGCTGTTCGAGGACGACAGGACGCTGTAATCGAGTGAAGTCGCACGTGAGGTTGTGCGTTGGGCCTCACTCCCGTGCGATCGGGCCGGGCTAGTGGAGCTCGGGCTACCCGAAGTTGTTGACGAGGCCTACTCCACCGTCATTTCGATAAGCGATATTGTTTCTTGCACAAGTATTAACCTCGGTTTACTTTTGTTCTTTCATGCCAGATGATGCACTTAGTCGACATACTGGGGATCGCCACGGCTAACTCCCGAAGAAGGATTCAGGATTCCCGGTCGGAAGTAGTTGCTGAGAAGCAACGGAGAGAGGAGGCCGAGGCTCGGGTCGAGACTTAGCTCGCCCGAGTCGGAAAGATGGAGGCCGAGCTTCTTTAGGTGCAATAGACGGCTGAAGGTCGCATCTCGAAATTGGAGTCTGCGCTAGCCAATCAGGGGCGCAAGATTGAAGCTCTCGAGCAGAAGGTCGTGGAGCTCGACCGGCTTGCTAAGGAGCAAGTTTCAAGGGCCGTCCAGAACTTCCGCAAAATCGGGGAGTACATAGATGAATTGGCGGAGGCGGCGGCTGATGCCATGGTTCGGGGATTTGATAATTGCCAGACCAAGCCCAAAAACTATGTCTCGGGGTCAACCTCAGTGGCTTATGCCCATGTTTGGATGATGATGCCGAGGTGGACGAGTTAGCGGAGGCGCATGGATCTACTACTAGGGCGGCAGACCTTATTGAAGATGTTGCAAAAGCCATGACGGCACCCGCTACAGAATTTGAGAGCAAAAACCTCTCCCATCGTTGACCCGAAGTGGGATAGGTCGGCTAGGCCTTTTGAATGTTTATTTTTCGTAGAGTCGGTGATCGGGGAGGCCTTTTGTATTTTGTCTGACCTTGAGGTCAATTCTTTTTATATTTGGCCCTTCGCCTTTTGGTGTTAATGAAGTAAACTTTTTCTTCTTTAATTCTTCTATGTCTTCAAATTCACGTGGTTCCGCCTTTAAGACTTAGTCATGTATTTGAATTTTTCCGTCTTACGTCCGATCGTTTAAAAGAGGCCGAGCTGTAGTGTTCAGGTTCTCATCCGACCTATGTAGGAGGAACCATGCTGAACGTTCGCCGAAGTTTGCATGGTCGGCATCCGCTATTAATTTTGCGATCCATTATCCCCAGGCTCGTCTGTTGGCGCGCGCTAGGCAGTTGGGTCGAGTTCTAGCCCTATTTTAGCTCTCGCATCGTAGCTTAGGACACTTACAATACAGATGACTGTTGCGAACTCTGACAGTTTCCAACTTTGGGGTTTCCTAAGTTCAAAAAGGGATATTCGGAGTCGAGCTAGGTTGCACACGAACTTTCTACCTCCCCGTTCAAATTGGGGATGCTTTATAGAAAGTCTATGGATGGGGGTGCCTTTCCTTGGCCCCCTGCTAACACCGAAGGACATCCCGAGCCGAGCTCAGGGAATAATTTTGTAGATGCCCCCACTCAGAACAGGGGCTTCCTTGTAGATTCCTGCGGAGGGAGGTGTTCTTCCTCGGCTCCCAGTTGATCCCGCAGGGCACCCCGAACCGAGATCAAGGGATGACTTTATAGATGCCCCCCACTCAGATTAGGGGCTTCCTCGTAGATTCTTGCGGAGGGAGGTGCTCTTCCTCGGCTCCCCATTGATCCTGCAGGGCATCCCTAGTCGAGCTCAAGGGATGACTTTATAGATACCCCCCTACTCAGATCAGGGGCTTCCTCGTAGATTCCTGCGGAGGGAGGTGCTCTTCCTTGGCCACCCGTTGACCCCGCAGGGCACCCCGAGCCGAGCTCAAGAGATGACTTTATAGATGCCCCCCACTCAGATTAAGGGCTTTCTCATAGAATCCTGTGGAGGGAGATGCTCTTCCTCGGCTTCCTGTTGACCCCTCAGGGCACCCCGAGTCGAGCTCAAGAGATGACTTTATATATGCCCCCCACTCAGATTAGGGGATTCCTCGTAGATTCCTGCGGAGGGAGGTGCTCTTCCTCGGCTCCCCGTTGATCCCGCAGGGCACCCCGAGCCGAGCTCAAGAGATGACTTTATAGATGGCCCCCACTCAGATCAGGAGCTTCCTCGTAGATTCCTGCAGAGGGAGGTGTTCTTCCTCGGCTCCCCGTTGACCCCGCAAGGCATCCCGAGCCGAGCTCAAGGAATGACTTTATAGATGCCTCCCACTCAGATCTGGAGCTTCCTTGTAGATTCCTGCGGAGGGAGGTGCTCTTCCTGGGCTCCCCGTTGACCCTGCAGGGCACCCCGAACCGAGCTCAAGGGATGACTTTATAGATGCCCCCACTCAGATCAGGGGTTGTTTCCATAACTAATGGGGTTTCTCTTTTCTAGTTTTTAGCTGACTTTGAGGAGTGCTTGTTTCTGGCATTTCGATTACGAACTTCACTGCAGGGGCAGTCATGGTACACCAAACTAGTTAGGGCATTTTAGAAACATTTGGCGATTTTTTTAAAAGTTGCCTTTATTGATAATGTATTTGGAGATTTTCAGAGTGCCAAGTCCGAGGAATCGGGCTGCCATCTAGGGATTCCAGCCTGTAGGCTCCTGGCCATTGGATCGGATGACTCGGTATGGCCCTTCCCAGTTTGGGGCGAGTTTTCCTTGTTCCAAAGGTCGGGAGGCTTTCATTTTCCTCAACACCAGGTCGCCGACCTTGAACGTCTTGGGCTTGACCCTGGAGTTGTAGTATTGTGCCGTTTTTTGCTGGTATCTAGCCATGCAAATCTAGATGGCTTCTCTTGTTTCCTCAAGTAGATCCAAATTGCCTCGAAGTCGTGCCGAGATTGTGGCAGCATTGAAGCTTTCCACTCGGTGGGAGGGCAACCCGACCTCGAGAGGATGACTGCCTTCGTACTGTAAGATAAGTTGAAGGAGGTCTCCCAGTAGGAACTCGAAAAGTTGTTCGGTATGCTCAGAGGACATTGTAGAGATCTTCTGCCCACTGTCCCTTCGTCCGATCCAATCGAACTTTAAGCCCTTGTAGGATGGTCTGGTTGGTAACTTCTGCTTCCCCGTTGGCTTGTGGATGGGCCACCGATGTGTAGTGGTGATTGACACTGAGCTCGGAGAAGAACTCGTCGAACCGAGCGTTGTCAAATTGGCGGCCGTTGTCGGAGATGATGATCCTGGAAAGTCCGAACCGGCATATAATCATCTTCCAGAAGAAATCTTGTATCTTTGGTTCGGTAATTTGGGCGACGAGTTCGGCCTTGACCCACTTGGTGAAATAATTAATGGCGACAATAAGGAATTTCCATTATCTCGTGGCCGGGGGAAAAGGTCCAAGGATGTCAATTCCCTATTGGGTAAAAGGCCAAGAAGCATTGATCGGTGTTAGCGGCGCTGCAGGTTTGCATTGAATGCTGGCGTAGCGTTGGCATCAGTCGCACTTTCGGACGAATTCTACCTTGTCCTTCTGCATAGTGGGCCAGTAATACCCTTGTCGCAGCATCTTGTGTGATAGGGCTCGGCCGCCCTGGTGACTCACACAGATCTGCTCATGTACCTCCTGCATCGCATAATCCGCTTCCGAAGGTCGGAGACATATGAGGAGCAGCGATGTGAAAGATCGGCAGTATAGCTTGCCCTCGTACATGATACAATGGGCAGTTGAGCGCTCAAGTCGTCGGGCTGCAAGCCTATCCGCGGGGAGGATTCCATTCCGTAGAAAGTCTATTAGCGGATTCATCCATCTGGGCTCGATTTCCGCGCTCAGCATTGATTCGGACTCTTCCATGCTTGGCGTCGTCAAGCATTCGAGAAAAGTGCCTGGGGGGAGTATGGCTGAGGTGGAGGTTGCCAGCTTCGATAACAGGTCGGCCCTTGCATTTTCTAACCTGGGGATGTGCTGAATGTTGAAGTTGGTCAAAGTTGAAGTGATGCGCCGCACCTTTTGTAGGTATTTTATCATGGACGGTTTTCGGGCTTTGAAATCTCCCAGGACTTGGCTCACCATGAGATGGGAGTCACTAAAGACTTTTAAGCTGGGGACGTTAAGTTCTTTAACCAACTTGACCCCGGCGATCAGAGCTTCATATTCCGCCTTGTTGTTGGAAGCGGGGAATTTAAAGCGGAGGGCTTGCTCTGCCACTACTCCTTCCGAGCTAGTGAGGATGAGGCCTGTGCCACTGCCCCCCAACGTCGAGAAGCCATCGACATGTAGGATCCATGGTCACTCAGAGGCATTTTCTTCTGGCTGGTTGAGTGCGGCCGAAGGGTCGTCTGACAGTGTGGACTCTACTAGGAAATTGGCGAGCACTTGGGCTTTGATTGCCGGTCTGGGACGGTATTCCAGACCAAATTCTCCTCAACTGCCCACTTTGCAATTCTTTCGGCGCGATCAGACCGCTGCAAAATTTGCCTGAGGGGTTGATCAGTCAGCACGACTATAGGATGCGCCTGGAAGTATGGTTGGAGCCTATAGGCCGAGGTGACGAGTGCATAGACAGTTTTTTTCCAACTTGGAATATCCAGTCTCCGCATCTCGTAGGATCCGACTGGTGTAGAATATGGGCTTCTGGCTTTTATCTTCTTCTCGGACCAGCACCAAGCTTACCACGACCGGGGAGACCGCAAGGTATAGAAAGAGAACCTCTCCATGCTGGGGCTTTGTGAGCAATGGGGGTGTTGCGAGGTAGCGTCGAAGCTCTTCAAAGGCATGCCGACACTCTTTGGACCATGCAAAGTCTTTAGGTTTCTTAAGGATTTTGAAAAAGGGGAGGCACCGCTCGGCTGATTGGGCGACGAATCTTTCAAGAGCTGTCGCCCGACCGGCAAGCTGCCGCACCTCATGGATTGTCTTCGGCGGTGTCATTTCCAGTAGCATCCGGATCTTTTCGGAATTAGCTTCGATTCTTCATTGTGTCACCACGAAGCCGAAGAATTTTTCTGAAGTGATCCCAAAGGTGCACTTCGCTGGGTTGAGCTTCATTCGGTACCTTCGGAGTGTGGAGAATGCTTCTCCCAAGTTAGCAATGTGGTGACTGGCCGCCTGACTCTTTACTAGCATGTCGTCGACGTAAACCTCCATGTTTCGCCCGATTTGATCTTTGAAGATCTTGCTGACAAGCCGTTGATAGATCGTACCGACATTCTTCAGTCCAAAAGGCATGGCCCTGTAATAATAGAGGCCATTGTCAGTAATGAAAGCGGTTTTTTCTTCATCTTCGGATGCCATTCAGATCTGATTATATCTAGTAAAGGCATCCAAGAAGGTCAGAAGTTGATGTCTGGAGGTGGCGTCAACGAGTTGATCAATCCTTGGAAGAGGAAAGCTGTCCTTCGGACAGGCTTTGTTCAGGTTGGTATAGTCTATGCATATACGCCACTTTCCGCTAGTTTTCTTTACGAGGATAATGTTGGCGACTCAATCGGGGTAGTGACTTTCCTGATAAAGCCGGTTTTGAGAAGATTGTCGACCTCTTCGACTACTGCTTGTTGTCGGTTAGTTGCTAAGCTCCGCTTCTTTTGTCGGACCGGCTTGTGGGTCGATTGTACTTTGAGGTGGTGGACCATCACCTTGGGGTCCACTCCTGGCATGTCGGTGGACGACCAAGCGAACATGTCCGCATTGGCCTGAAGAAATTCGATCACATGGGCTCGGACTTTCGGGCTCAAACCAGACCCGATCAGTACAGTCTGGTCGGGTCTGTCGTCCCTCAAGGGAATGCGAAGGAGGAGCTCGCCTGGCTCACTTCGTTGCTGTCTTGGTTCATTCCGTACCTCTAGTACTTCAATGGGCAGTGCTTGAGGGGGACACTTGGCTGGCTGCTTGCCTTTGAGCGCAGTCATGTAACACTGCTTCGCGATTACTTAATCCCCCCAGACTTCGCCGATCCCTTTGCTTGTAGGGAACCGCATCGGAGGTGATAAGTCGACACCACCACTCAGAAGGCGTACAGCCCTGGTCGGGGCGCGCTTCCATCCGTGACTGGTAAGCTAATAACTCCTTCGACGGGCATAGAATCTCCAATGAACCCGACCAAGGGGGTACTGATTCTTTCAAGTTGCTCTCCGGCCATTCCCATCTTTTGAAAGGCATTATAAAACAAGATGTCTGCAGAGCTTCTATTATCCACTAGGACTCTCTTTACATCATAGTTTGCGATGGTAAGGAAAATCACTACAACGTCGTCGTGGGGAGTTTCAACACCCTTTAGGTCCTCATCGGAGAAGGAGTTGACCTCCGCAGTGCGTAGGCGTTTTGAAGGAGCTCCTTCTTTTTTGCCTGTTGTCTCCGGCATTTTGGGCTGTCCTCCTCTGATGGTGTGAATAATGCCCGCGATGGGGCGACTGTTGTTCTGCTCCTCGGGCGGCTCGCGATTCTGCTCCTCGGGCGCCCTCCTTTCAGGTTGCCTGGTAACAAACCGGCTTAGCCATCCACGGCGGATGAGTGCCTCAATTTCATCACGAAGCTAGTAGCAGTCCTCCGTATCATGGCCGTAGTCTTTATGGAAGCGGCAATATTTATCCGAGCGCTTCTGTGGGGCCGAGGACCTCATTTTTGGTGGAGGTCGGAGATAACCTCGACCCTCGATCTCCATGAGGATTTCAGCTCGGGTGGAAGAAAGGGGGGTGTACCTCCCAAACTTTGGAAGGGGTGCATACTTGCTGAACTTTTTGGCCGGAGATCTCGGGTGACCGGGCTCCGGGGCCAGAGAGGATTCTTCTCATGCTGAGAAGATCGGCTCCTTGGGCGGGAGCGCTCCTCAAAGCGTTTTTTCTTCGTTTTGGCCGGTGGCTCGGCCGTCTCTCGTCGAAAGGCCATGGCTTCTTTGGTCTTGGCATACTTTCGGACTCTGGCCAGCATCTCGGCGAAGTCGACGGAGAAGCTTTTCTCGATGGAGAAGAGGAATTTGTAGGAGGAATTTGTAGGATCGAGCTCCAGTCTTTAACATCGACATGGTGATTAACTGGTCAAGATATCGAGCTTTCCATATAACCGAGGTGAAGCGGTCGATATAATCTTTCAGAGGCTCCCCTTCCCTTTGCTTAATAGCGAAGAAGGAGTCAGATGTTCGACGCTGATGTCGGCTAGCAGCAAAGTGGGTGGCGAGTTGCTTTTCCAACTGTTCGAAAGAGAGAACCGAACTAGATTTCAGCCTGGAGAACCAGAGACGAGCTGCTTTGTGGACAGTTGCCGGGAAGGCCCTACAAAGTAGGGCATCTGAGGCTCCTTCGAGAGTCATAAGAGCCTTGTAACTCTCCAGGTGGTCTAAAGGATAAGAAGAACCGTCATACGGTTCTATTTGCGGCATCTTGGACCTCTGGGGGATCGGCTCGTCTACGATCGATCGTGGAAACGGGGACTCGGTCGTGAAGTTGACGTCCGCGTCGCGCTTGGGAGCCTAGTCTCGGAGTGTTTGGATTTGTCGCTCCAACTCCTCGACCTTCCTATTGAGTTCTGGCGGGGACGCCGTCGCTTGTGGTCGGTGGGGTCTCCACGGCTCCTTGTCGACACTGCAGGCGCCTCGACATGGGGCAGACCCTGCCTTTTATAGTTGTTCTTGCGACCGAGGGGTTGGGATTCGATGTCGGCTTCCATGTTGACGATGGCGCGGTGAGCTTTCCCGGCTCAGAGACCGAATCTGGGAGGACTTTAATGGTGGCGAGGCTCCTTTTCGCCCGCTGTATGGTGTCTGACAGGGGAGCGATGTTGCTGGTGGCATCCCGCAAATTCGCACCCACGAAGAGGGGGCGCAGATTGGGCCTCGCTTCATTGCAGGCCCTGAACAGCTGCAGTCAGCATTTGGACCTGCTGAAGCAGTAGGTCAAATCGCTCTGGTAGGATTTGCGGGATCTGGTCTGTTGGCGCAGGCTCTGCGGGGGGTAGATTTTGGCGAGAGCTGCTGGGTAGTGGAACTCGGCCACTCGATGCACTCGGAGCTCCGTGACTCCTTAACCTCATGATCACGACTCAGGCCCTTCCTCTAGCGCCAAATATGTTGTGGTTCAAATCTGGCCTGAGGGTGACCATGCTGGTGGAGCCGAAGGAGCCGCCGGTGTGGAGAGAGGAAGACGGAAACCACCTCTTGCGCTACGGCCGCGGACCTGCACAAAGCGTCATCGGTTTTTCCGGTGAGGGCCCTCCGATGATTAAGTTAGGGTGGGCAAATTTGGTCAGCCAAAAGTTCCTTAGAAATTATCTGACCGAGCTATTTATAGCCTCGGTGGAGTGGCCCAGATGATGGAGGTACTGTCAGTCCCCATCACAAAGGAGGGCATGGCTTTGAGCCGGATGGCGCGTAGCTCAGGTTGGCTGGTGACGTGCGGTACAGCCCGTTCTTGAGAACGGTAGTGTACTGATAGTCACAGTAGGGTATGGCTGGAGTAGGCAGGGTGTCGTCTGACCATTATTGGCCGGTTATGGAGATGTGACATGGCAGTGTGGTGGAGTACGGCCATGTAGGTGGGCGTAAGCCCGCACATGGGTGCGGTCACTGATGAGACCGAGCTCGTTAAGTGGTCGTGTCTTGCGTTTGATGAGGTTGGCCTGGCGGATACTGGGAATAGCTCGGTTTTGTGGGTTCCGAGGTGTGCTCGGAGGTGCGCCCCGAGCTTGAGGATCGGAATGTATTGCTGGGGGTTTGGCGTCCCGAACTTGGTCGGGACGAGTCGGCATTTATCTGGGGGTACCCTGAACTTGGTCGGGGGAGTCTGCGAATGTCCAGAGTTGGTGAAGCTTTTGACGAAGTTCCGAGGACGAGCTGGCCCTGGGCCGAGGTGAAGATTCATCCAATTGTTGTTAAAGTTTACTGGGCCAAAATTGGGCAGCCTTTTAGTTGTTGGCTGGATGACCCATTTTTTTCCCTATCAATGCTCATGTTAAATTCTCCCTGCATGAGCTCAGCAAATTCTTTGCAAAGACAATTGTTAGTAGTACCGAAAATGATGTCATCAACATAAATTTGAACTATTAATATGTCTTTGTTTTTCTTTTTCAGAAATAAGGTTGTATCAACATGTCCTCTAGTGAAATCGTTATCGATGAGAAATTTGCTCAATCTTTCATACCAAGCCCTAGGAGCTTGTCTTAAACCATATAGAGCTTTGTTAAGTTTGTAGACATGATTATGATAGTTATGATCTTCAAACCCAAGTAGTTGTTCAACGTGAACTTCTTCGGTAATATAGCCATTTAAAATTACACTTTTAATATCCATTTGAAATAGTTTGAAGTCCATATGGAATGCAAATGTAAGTAAGAGTCTTATTACTTCTAGTCTAGCAACCGAAGTAAAGGTTTCATCAAAATCTATTTCTTCTTCTTAGTTATATCCTTTTGCTATAAGTTTTGCCTTATTCCTTACAACTATTCCATTTTTATTAAGTTTATTTTTGAAGGCCCATTTAGTTCCAATAACAGAGGATTCAGTGGGTCTTTCAACTAGGTTCCAAACATTATTTCTTTTGAATTGATTTAATTCTTTTTGCATGGCATTGATCCAATTAATGTCATTTTCAGCTGCTTCAATATTTTTGGGTTCAAATTGTGAAACGAAAGTAATATTATTACTTAAAATCCTAAGAGATGCTCTAGTTCTTACCGGTTGAGATGCATCACCAAGAATTAATTTCCTAGGGTGACCATAAGCGTACCTCCAAACTTTGGTAAGATTATGTTCAATTGTTTCTTCTTGGATTATAGGAGTTTCTTCAGTTTGCCTTGGTTCCTCTTCATGACTGCTTACATTATTAATTTTATCTTCAAGAAATTTTGCATCATCATCAACAACAACAACTTCTTTGCTAGAGGAAGTATCATTAGTTTTATCAAAGACAATATATATAAATTCTTCAACCATAAGAGTTCTTTTGTTGAATACTCTATAGGCCCTACTAGACCAAGAATATTCTAGAAAGATCCCTTAATCTGAATTGGCATCAAATTTTCCTACATTGTCTTTTCCATCATTAGGAATAAAGCATATACAACCAAACACATGAAAGTAGTTTAATTTTAGTTTTCTTTCTTTCCAAAGTTCATAAGGAGTTCTTTTCAAGATAGGTCTTAATAAAATCCTATTTAGAATATGACATGATGTGTCAATTGCTTCAGCCCAAAAGTACTTTGGGAGATTGCTTTCACACAACATGGTTTTTGCCATTTCTTCCAAGGTTCTGTTTTTTCTTTCTACTATTGATGACCCAAAGATTGATTTAAAGATTGATTTTGATGATCACAAAACCTTGAAGTATAAATACTAACGTTTGTGTTGCAAGGAGAAAGATAGTTATTTTGCAAGGAATATAGTAAGTTGGAAGAACACAAGAAGGCCTCCAAAGCTCTCAAGAAAAGTTGGAAGAAAGCTACAATTTATTGGCCCAAGTTTCAAGTTCAAAGGACTCAAGTTGGACGAGCAAATTCAAAGAAAAATCCAAAAGAATAGTCCTCGAGTCGACTCCTGGATAGTACGAGTCGACTCCAGGGAGTAACAAGACAGAAACACAGAGAGGCTATTTTGGACTCTGAGAGCCGAGTCGACTCCTGAAGAACTCGAGTCGACTCCGATGGCTGGCAGGTCGACTCCTAAGGAAGCTAGAGTCGACTCCCAGAGGAAAACAAGCAAAAAAGTCAGAGAGCCAATTTCAGACACTGAGAGCCGAGTCGACTCCCGCAAAATCCGAGTCGACTCCGAGGCAGCGCAACCCCAAAGACAGAAGACGGTATTTACGTCTCTGAGAGGCGAGTCGACTCCAAGACAGTTCGAGTCGACTCCAAGGCAGCGCGACCCCAAAAGACAGAAGACTGTTTTTGGATACTGAGGGCCGAGTCGACTCCGAGATAGTTCGAGTCGACTCCGAGACAGCACGAGCCAAAAGACAGAAGCTCGGGAGTTCGGACTCTGAGCGCCGAGTCGACTCCCAGAATTTTCGAGTCGACTCGAGTGAGCAAAGTTGAAAAATACATCCATGGATTTCTTGGGATGAGCCGACTCCAAGAGTGCCAGGTCAGCTCCAGACTTTGGGGAGTCGACTCCGGGATAAGTCGAGTCGACTCCCAGTCGAGACAGCATTTTAATTCGAATTTTGAACAGTTGCCGAGCCGTCTCCAGAAAAGCATGAGTCGACTCCTGCAACAGTCGAGTCGACTCCAGATCGCGCGAGTCGACTCCGATCCAAACGAAAACATTGTCAGGAGTTGCAGAATGTGCATAACGGCTCTATTTTTGTCTCTAACGGCTAGTTTTTTGTTTCCACGCCATCAAAAGCTATAAAATCAAGAGGAGAGCTAGGGGAGAAGGTATGGAAGTGGGAGAGAACATTTAGGAAAGAGATTTCAAAGAGATTACAAGGGAAATCTCCCATAAGCACAAAAGGGCCATCCAAAGTGAAATAGAGAGAAGAAGAGCATCCAAGTGAATTCCAAAGCTTCCTCTCCATCCGTGTGCTGCCTCAATGATCCTCTACCTCGTGCCGAATCAGAAGAGGGTCAAGTAAAGAAGAAGCCGAGTTCCTTCATCTTCAAAATTCGTTTGAGAGCTTCTCTTTACTCCATTTGTTTATATTTGATATATTTGCTTAGTTAAGAAGCTTGTATTTGCTTTAAATTCTTAGTCTAATATCTTGTAACTTGATTCAATCAAGGGATTGAATCAAGAGGTTAAGGTTTGTTGGTGAGCCAAAGGAAAAACCAACGGTGTTAAGGTTTGTTGGTGAGCCAAAGGGAAAACCAACGTTGTAAGGTTGTGGTTGGTAAGCCTTTGGGGAAAACCAACTGGGTTGATTGTGAACCCGGAAAACAATCGTTGTAAGGTTGTGGTTGGTGAGCCTTTGGGAAAACCAACTGGGTTGGATTGTGAGCCCGTGAAAACAATCGGTTGGTTCTAGTCGGTGAGCCTGTGAAAACCGACCGAGTTCGTTGTGATCTCGCAAAACAACAAGTTGGGTTGTGAGCTTGTAAAACAACTAGCTGTAATCTGTAGGATTATAGTGAAATTTCCAAGAGGTCTTGGGGAGTGGATGTAGGTGCTGGGGTGCACCGAACCACTATATGTTTGTTGTGTTTGTAATGCTTCTTGTCATTGTCTAACTTACTTACTTACTTAGATAAATTGCTTGCTTAACTCTTATCCGCGCATCCTTTAGTTGCAAGCATATTCAATCAAGTCACATTCTATACATCAAACTGTTGCTAAGTTTAAATTTCACTGTGCATCTATACAACTTAGCATAATTAATCAAAAAGTTTCAGAAGTAGTATAAAAGGATTTAAAAGACCCAATTCACCCCCCCCCTCTTGGGTTGTATCTACTGGGCAACAAGTGGTATCAGAGCAGGTGCTCTATAGTTTCTTGCCTTGTGTTTTTGACCTAACCGTCAAAGAGCCAAAGATCATGACAACTCAAATAGATAGTTTTCTAGGAGAGGGACAATTAATTGATAGACCTCCACTATTTAATGGCATAAACTATATACATTGGAAAGCACGCATGCGTGTTTTCATACAATCACTTGATTATAATTTATGGAGCATTATAGTCAATGGAACATACACAAACATTAATCATAATGAGAAAATGGTTCAACAAAATTCAAAAGCCATGAACCTATTATATTGTGCATTAGATAGGAATGAGTTTAATTGCATATCTTCTTGCATAACTGCTAAAGAAATATGGAATATGCTTGAAGACAAATATGAATGCACTAACAAATCTGAAACATCATGTGTAGAAGAAGAGCAGTATCATATTGCAAATCCATGCTTCATGGCACATGAGGTACATGCTGAAACTGAAATCCATTTTACATTTGATGAACTTCACGATGCCTTTTTTGATTTGTATTTAGAATATAAGAAACTTATTTGTAAGAACAAGAACTTAAAGAATGAAAATCAAATCCTAATAGATGAACAACTGAAACTAACTGATAAAACTGAAATCTTAATTAAAGAAAATAAAGAACTAAATCAAAGAAATCAACTTCTCACCGAAAGCCATGATAAACTTAAGAAAAACAATGAATTACTTTCAGAAGATAACAGAAGATTAACTAAAGAAGTTGACAAATTAAAACCTGTTGTTGAAAGATTTACTTTCAGCTCTGAAAAATTGAACCTAATGATAAATAATCAAAGAGCTGAATTTGACAAAGTTGGATTGGAATATCAACCATGGTACATCCAAAAATCTTTCAAGGATACAGTTGTTAAATCCTCCATTGCCTATCCTAAAACAGATTTTTATAAATATGATGAACAAAAGTTAATTAAAATCCCTTTTGCTCATTCTGAAATAGTTTTTCATAAATTCAATGAACCTAATGAACAAAATCAGAAAATTAAAAATTCATCATCTACTTATGTTAAATCTATGACTGTTAAATTTAACAAGAATATGCAGAAATACACATCTTGTAATCCTAAAATCTACAAGCCTATGGACAAAATAGCTACTAAGAAAATATGGGTTCCAAAAGGAGCAATAATAGCTAACCTGCAAGGACCCAAAAGAGTTTGGGTTCCTAAGTTGAAAATCTGATTATTTTTCAGTAGGTATGTCTAGCTCTCCAAGGTTCTAATAAAAGATATTATCTGAACAATGGGTATTCTAGACACATGTTGAAGAATGGAACTTAAATGTAATCAAAAAAATAATTAAAATAGAAGAAATAACTTCAAATTTCTCCATCTTTCTATATTATACTTTACTTATTGTTGGATAAGTTGCTAGATGATTAATCAATTTATTAAGAATAACTCTGTGAATTCTCTATATGCTTGATTGAGAGCTTTTATCCATGGCATTATTGTTTATTGATCATAGATATGAAAATGTGTACTTGGTATGCTTTTGAATATATGCACTATAAATACCAAGATTAAAGAAACCATCTTTGGCATATAATATCAACTCATGCGAGTATGGATTTAATTTCAAAAGACTTTGGCATTGGCTTACTTAGAATATCTTCTGAAAGGTCAAAGTTTGCTATGCATGTTAACTAAGGAAACAAACAAGAATCAATTTCTAAATCTAAAGATGTTGTTTACATCACTGAGTTTTCAAAAGCTTACATTGGATTTGTTCTTGGCAATTAAAACTGAAGTATTTTCTGTATTTGCTAAATCCTGTAAAAGTGTTTCAAATGAAAAAGATTTTCAAACTATGAAGAGTATCATGACACAGTGTTGAAAACCAAAATCCTGATAAAGTTTATACAGAAATTAATTATTTCAGCACTAAGGACACCTTAAGTAAAATAGGGTTAATAAAATTCTTGAAGAAATGAAAAAGACAATTGTGTATGATAGTCATCTACTTAAATGATTTTTAAAAGCTATCATCACTGCTTGTCATACATATGATTTCTATTAGATCAATTTTTGATGAAAACTTCTTTTGATCTTCTAAAAAATGGAAAATGAACCATTGCATATCTTTTATATTTTTCAGTCATACACGTTATGCTTGATATGTTCTTATGAAAATAATGCCAAATCTGATAAAAAAATTTCTATCCTTGGATATCATTCATCAAGCAATGCATATAGAATATTCAATGAAAAGATTCTAGTTGAAGAAATATCAATTCATTTTTATTCTTTATAAGACTAATGATTTATTATCAAGATACTAAAATCAAATTATATGTGTATATGGTTAATCTTTTATATATAACAATCTAAAAACTTGTTAATAACTAGAACCAAATTGAGTTCTTCAGAAATGCACTTAATGAAGAAAAATTGATAACTAAAAACTAAATCAAGAAAAGATGAAATAGATCTTGATGAAATTCTTGCATGATTAGAAGTAAAGATCACCATTATCATCTGCTTGCTTTATGAGCTTTATATTCTGTCAAATGAATGTGTAGAATACACTCCTATGTGGTTATTTCATTAAAAAGGGATCTATGTAAAATAACCACCTTATTTGAAAACATTCATTACAAATATGATAAAGCAATTTGTGATTTGGAACAAGCATCAAAAGCATGATAGAATAATTATTTTATCATATACCTAATAGACCAGATTGTGTGATCATTATGTGCCCTTGTGCAAGACTTCAATCTAACTCTAATGAACCATAATTTATTGATAACAAATGAATCATAATCTGAATTTTGATAGAAACAATTGTTTAAGGCAATTTGATCAAAACTTAGCTAGCATGCCTTATTGATAATTATCTTAAGCAAATAGAATCTAAGCTAAATTGATGTTGAAAATAAGAAATTAATTTGACCTTGATGAATCTTCCTATTGCTTCACATGCTTGTCCTTGAACAGTCTTAGTTAATGAAACTATCTCTTTAGTTCAAGTGACATATGTTTGCTTATATTTAGGCAATCTCTTGAGTAAAGTGACTCAACATTCAATTATTATCATATCTTAGGTTGAGTTACCTAGTTAAGAAATATGCTATATGAATGTTTTGTATCTTGAAGAAACTAATAACTTTCTTTCAAGAAAGAAAAGAATTTTGTTAATAATGCAGGATCCTTGAGCAAGAAAATGAGAGATTTCAACTTGAAGGATATCTCCACGTAAGATACAATAAACATTCTCATGCAAACAAGAGAGAGGACCTTCTTCAGCCAAAAGTTCATACATAAGAAATCTAGTAGGTATTTGACTGAAGAATGCAGAATGGATTGGTAATTCTAGATACCTCTCTCATAAATTAATTGAGCAAAGTCAATAACTTAAATCTTAGTGTGGCATGGTTAAAATCTTTAATTATTAATTCCTTGATATCATGTCTATATATATGTATTCATTGACTTATGCTTTCAGAAATTGATTCATGGTTTGCTCAAATTAAAATGCACCTTTGCCTATATCATAACCATGAAATACACAAGTATATGCTTAAAACTTTGATGTAAAATAACTTGTGAGAAGTTATGAATCCTTGAGCACAATGAAAATATTGTTTGCATGATATACATCTATATGATACATAAGATTATTTCTTTATTCTGTTCTTTCATGTAAATTACTTGAGAATAACAAAAAGAAAGAGAGATAAAGAAAAGATAATGGATATTATTCAAGAGAAGTAAAATCTAAGTAAAGGCAAATATTTATCTTAAGGAAAAGCAAAACAAGCATAATATATTTGGCACTTTTGCGAGACTTGTGAAAGGGATAAAATCCATAATTAATTACACTCAAACAGGGAGAGTTTGAAGTGAACATTTTAACCTTTCTATGTTGCTCATCATAGGGATGGTGCCAATGGGGAGGCTAGTGGTAGTACCCGGCACTATTTGACCCAACTATTCGGTGTAGGGCATATTAGGGACGGCACAAGAGGGAGGCTAGTGGTAGTACCTCGTGCCCCTTCCAACTCCACCGGATAGGGAGCAAATAGAGTATAGAGCATAAGAAAGTAAAAATGAATGACAAAGTAAATGAAAGTATATAAGAAGAATCAAGTCAAGCTTTAATCACTTGGAAACACACCTTAAGGATGAAATCAGTGCAAGATTATATTTAAATAGGAGGAGTTTATTTGAAAAGAATTGATTTTGATCCTTGACATGCCTATTCTTAATATTTTAATGCATGACTTAACACATGATATATTTTGCATGTGGCATGATGTTTTTGAATTATGAGTTCTCAATATTTTGTAATGCCCCATGCTTGGATAAGTTGATTGAAATAGGTCTTAACTTGGAATATGTTTTAACTTTGCTCACAAGTCTTTGCTTCACCCTTGCCTCAAACTAACTTGTGTTCCAATGCTTGAATGTTTAAAATACTACATAAAGTTCTTTTTTAAGTAATATTAAAAAGAAATTTCAGTTTTATCATTCACGATTAACTTTGAAAGTTAAATAGATTTACAAAAAGTAGAAGAGAAGGATATTAGGCAAAATGAATTGATCTTGATCTATCTTTCTACTTGCCTAACTTTGATACATAATGTCCTAATACTTGTTAAAATATCCTTTATTTTGTACTGAAACTCAATATTAAATACAAAGATTCTGAAAGTGCTCGAATGTTATTGAAATATGTGTTTTCAATCTTAGTAATTTAAGATGAGCTACAATGTAGAAGATACATATCTAAAATTATAATTGTGAAAGCCTTCTTGAAAATTCTTATGAAAATTCAGAATCTAATTTTGTATAAAAGCTTAAACTTAACTTAAAAATGCTTATATCGTTACATCTTTGTAACCTTAGTTATATGCTTCAATGATCACGTCATTCAGGAGAATAACTCAATATAATTTCTAAATGAAAATTTTAATATAAGAAAAACAGAATTAATTTTGACGCCTTGGTTGATTGTCTCGATACGCATCCGAAACATATCTTTTCTTATCCTTAAAGTGTACTAATATTGGTCTAAATGATGTGTCTTTCAATGATCTTAATTGCAAACAAATATTTTTAAATATATGATTTTATTTTGATATTAAAAAGATTTATTGTGCTTCATGTATACATTGCTGAAAAACTATAATTAAGAAATTGAGTTCTATAAATATATATACTTCAATGATCATCTATATGTTTTTCTCTCCTACATTATTAAAGACTTCCATCAATATATATATATATATATATATATATATATTATTAAGAGAGTGAATGATCTTAAGTCTAGAAACATTTCAGCTCACTCAAATGATTCTTAAAAGAAAGAAAATGTAAATGCTTTTAAAAGAATTTGAGCTTCAAATGAATCATTTTCTGATTAATATTTCAGTACATTTTCTCAAAGATTAAGAGGAAGCATAACTTGTTCTTGAAAGATTAAAAAGAGTGATTGCTATAAATTTTGAATAATTCTAGATCACTCTACATTCTTGATATCATAAAGTTTCAGTTTTATTCACGTTTATCATTAAAATCTGACATTCAACAAAAGAAAAGAATGATTAAAGAAGAATGCATCTTTTGAGGGGGAGCTTTAGATATTCAGTATCTCATACCTTGATAGATTTTAATGAACCTCCTTATATTGCAAGACTTGCTTTAATTATATAATGAGTTTATACCTTGAGATGAGTTCTATAAAGGTTGTCTTATATCAAATATTGAGTCTTATGAAAATAAGCTAAAATTTATAGAAAATATATTTTTTTTTGAGATTGACAATTTTACTGAACATTATCTTCAAATTCTAAACACTTAAATGGAATGATCAATTGAGGGGGAGAAAGAAAATCTCAGAAGGAGAGATCTTATGGAACTTAATCGCATAAATCTATAACTAAAGGAGAGAGAAAGCATACTAAGTGAAAAGTGATCCTAATGCTCTCCAATATGTATCATCTGAAATTTAAATCTGAAAATCTTTATGATACTCCTTGAGGCTTGTTATTTGGTTAATATATCTTATGCATAAATCATGAACCAAATTGCCATTCAAACAGTTGATCTTAAGAGTCTCTAACTTAATGAAAAAGGGGGAGAATAATGTGTTGAATTTTCTTGAGTATCACTTAGAAAATCTATTTTGAAATTCACTAATGAGTCCTAATTGGCTTGCTCCTTAGAACTTCAATTTTGTGCCAATTCCCATTTTTATGTATCAAATTGTGCTTATTTTCTAAAAAAAAATAAAAGAAAGTCTTTAAATGAGCTCTAAGATGTATCAAAAATTGCATATTTTGGTATTTGTGCCCCAATGCTCTTATTATCATAAAAGAACTTTGAAGTCATTAAGAATTAATGATCCAACATGATGATATGTTTTTCAAGTATACAAGTTTTGATCTTATACTCTGAAAATTAATTAAATTGCTCTCATGTTGATAAAATACTTAATATATTGGGCAAAAGATCTTAAATGAACAAGCTTTCATACTTATTATTGAAGAGAGGTTAGATTTCCATTCGCGCTTTCTTTGAATATCATTCGTGATACTTCTTGGATTAACTTAAGAAAGATTCCACCTACACTTGATTTGAAAACTATCTTTGGAATCACATTCGATGTGTTCTGCTCTGAAATTATCTTAATTGGCTCTGATCTATGCTCATTAATCTCATTCTAATATTATTACCTTGAGTTATATGATTCATATCCTTACAATAATTTGACATGCAATCAGAGTACAATAAAAAAAAAATATTTGAGTAGTCTTATCCTTGTGCTTAATGTTTCACTATTTTTTTGATGTTGTCAAAAAGGGGGAGAAATATCTAAGTATATGCTCATAATGCTTTATGTGTTGAAGTATATTTTTAAAGATATATATTTTCTACTTCAAACAACTTAGCTATGCATTACTTATAGAACACAATATATTTTATATTGCATATACTCCAAGTTTTGTCATCATCAAAAAGGGGGAGACTGATGACCCAAAGATTGATTTAAAGATTGATTTTGATGATCACAAAACCTTGAAGTATAAATACTAACGTTTGTGTTGCAAGGAGAAAGATAGTTATTTTGCAAGGAATATAGTAAGTTGGAAGAACACAAGAAGGCCTCCAAAGCTCTCAAGAAAAGTTGGAAGAAAGCTACAATTTATTGGCCCAAGTTTCAAGTTCAAAGGACTCAAGTTGGACGAGCAAATTCAAAGAAAAATCCAAAAGAATAGTCCTCGAGTCGACTCCTGGATAGTACGAGTCGACTCCAGGGAGTAACAAGACAGAAACACAGAGAGGCTATTTTGGACTCTGAGAGCCGAGTCGACTCCTGAAGAACTCGAGTCGACTCCGATGGCTGGCAGGTCGACTCCTAAGGAAGCTAGAGTCGACTCCCAGAGGAAAACAAGCAAAAAAGTCAGAGAGCCAATTTCAGACACTGAGAGCCGAGTCGACTCCCGCAAAATCCGAGTCGACTCCGAGGCAGCGCAACCCCAAAGACAGAAGACGGTATTTTCGTCTCTGAGAGGCGAGTCGACTCCAAGACAGTTCGAGTCGACTCCAAGGCAGCGCGACCCCAAAAGACAGAAGACTGTTTTTGGATACTGAGGGCCGAGTCGACTCCGAGACAGTTCGAGTCGACTCCGAGACAGCACGAGCCAAAAGACAGAAGCTCGGGAGTTCGGACTCTGAGCGCCGAGTCGACTCCCAGAATTTTCGAGTCGACTCGAGTGAGCAAAGTTGAAAAATACATCCATGGATTTCTTGGGATGAGCCGACTCCAAGAGTGCCAGGTCAGCTCCAGACTTTGGGGAGTCGACTCCGGGATAAGTCGAGTCGACTCCCAGTCGAGACAGCATTTTAATTCGAATTTTGAACAGTTGCCGAGCCGTCTCCAGAAAAGCATGAGTCGACTCCTGCAACAGTCGAGTCGACTCCAGATCGCGCGAGTCGACTCCGATCCCAACGAAAACATTGTCAGGAGTTGCAGAATGTGCATAACGGCTCTATTTTTGTCTCTAACGGCTAGTTTTTTGTTTCCACGCCATCAAAAGCTATAAAATCAAGAGGAGAGCTAGGGGAGAAGGTATGGAAGTGGGAGAGAACATTTAGGGAAGAGATTTCAAAGAGATTACAAGGAAAATCTCCCATAAGCACAAAAGGGCCATCCAAAGTGAAATAGAGAGAAGAAGAGCATCCAAGTGAATCCCAAAGCTTCCTCTCCATCCGTGTGCTGCCTCAATGATCCTCTACCTCGTGCCGAATCAGAAGAGGGTCAAGTAAAGAAGAAGCCGAGTTCCTTCATCTTCAAAATTCGTTTGAGAGCTTCTCTTTACTCCATTTGTTTATATTTGATATATTTGCTTAGTTAAGAAGCTTGTATTTGCTTTAAATTCTTAGTCTAATATCTTGTAACTTGATTCAATCAAGGGATTGAATCAAGAGGTTAAGGTTTGTTGGTGAGCCAAAGGAAAAACCAACGGTGTTAAGGTTTGTTGGTGAGCCAAAGGAAAAACCAACGTTGTAAGGTTGTGGTTGGTGAGCCTTTGGGGAAAACCAACTGGGTTGATTGTGAACCCGGAAAACAATCGTTGTAAGGTTGTGGTTGGTGAGCCTTTGGGAAAACCAACTGGGTTGGATTGTGAGCCCGTGAAAACAATCGGTTGGTTCTAGTCGGTGAGCCTGTGAAAACCGACCGAGTTCGTTGTGATCTCGCAAAACAACAAGTTGGGTTGTGAGCTTGTAAAACAACCAGCTGTAATCTGTAGGATTATAGTGAAATTCCCAAGAGGTCTTGGAGAGTGGATGTAGGTGCTGGGGTGCAACGAACCACTATATGTTTGTTGTGTTTGTAATGCTTCTTGTCATTGTCTAACTTACTTACTTACTTAGATAAATTGCTTGCTTAACTCTTATCCGCGCATCCTTTAGTTGCAAGCATATTCAATCAAGTCACATTCTATACATCAAACTGTTGCTAAGTTTAAATTTCACTGTGCATCTATACAACTTAGCATAATTAATCAAAAAGTTTCAGAAGTAGTATAAAAGGATTTAAAAGACCCAATTCACCCCCCCCTCTTGGGTTGTATCTACTGGGCAACAACCATTTTATTTTGCTGTGGAGTTTTAGGTGTAGAAAATTATGTTCAATTCCATTTTCATTACAAATTTTTTTAAAATGTTGGTTTTCAAATTTTATACCATGATCACTTCTTATAACTATAATTGTGGTATTCTTTTCATTTATGACTTTCTTATAGAATTTCTTGAATAAGTTGAAAGCTTCATTTTTATGTGTGATAGTCAACTTTAAAGACCACGCAATAGCACGTATCTGGTAGGATAGTGATTACGGGTATCGATCCACAGGGATTGGGGTACAGTTATTTTTCTTAAAAATAAAAATATTTAAAAGGAAGAGTTTGTGAAGAAAATTAAACTAAGAAATTTAATAAAAGAAAATGCAATTAAAAGGATATCAGTTTAGGGAACCTAGGGCAAGGAATTCATCACTAACATTGGAACAAGGGTTATTTATATTTTATTTCGTTCTTGGATTAATATGCAAATTAGCTACAAGCCTAATAAGCATTTAAATAAAAATTCACAAAAATAATTTGGGCATAATCCATCTTCAGTTGGCATGAAATGTCTACCCTAATCTAAGGTGGCAGCACATCGCATCTTCCCTAAGCATGGACTATCTTATATTTACTTAGTGATCATGAAGAACAGTTGTACGAACATCATACTTAAAATCACAGAAATTAAATATGATTCAAAAGAAGATATCCATTGAAAACAATAAGTTCATACAACCCCAAGAATATAAAATAAAATATAAAACCCTTAGCCCTTTGTTAGGGCTGCATCCAGCCCTAGTGAGGAGATCAGCCTTCCATGGAGTCGTGGGCGACAGCAGCAGCGATGTAAAAGGCCTTCATCACGACTAGATTCTTCCTTGTTTCTCCCGCCGGCTTCCTCTTCCTCTTGAACTCTATTATTTTATTTCTTTGGGAAATCATTCCCAAAATATCCAAACTATTATCTCTCCCTCTTATTTTTGTGGGAAGTCACCTGAGAAGAGATGGCTGCCGAACCCCAAGCTTCATGGAATCAACCCCGGAGGGAAAGAAGGATGGAACGGAAGAGAATGCCCCTCAATCTCGTCGACTCCCCTTTTTATAAGCTGCCATCACTCCCTCTCTCCTTCCCTGTTTTGATTCTCGGATAAAGATGAACCTTTGCCGTTGCATGGATTCGCTGGGCTGCTGTGATTTGGATTTTGATCCAGAGAGGTTTGAGAAGCTGCGGATGTTGGAGTTGTTCCGTTTGATTCTGGACGAATATTGAAAGGATGCGGAAGATCGGCTGGGATTGATTCCAGAACAGAGGAAACGAGGAATCTGATGACGTTGGGATTCACGGACGGCTGGGAACGAACTCTGTTTTGAGGCAGGGGATGACGACACGGCTGCGAGTTCGGTTGGAGTTTATCCCATGAAGATGGAGGATAGAGCTGATCCGTGGGATATATGGGATTATGAACGGGATGTACGAGAAACAGGGAATTCGGAGAGGAGCATGGGACGTTGGAACATTGATGCAGAGAAGTTTGGTTTGTTCGATGGGATACGGGAGCTGGGAGATCCGAAAGAAGGTTCTGGTTTTCATCCGCATGAAACAGGGGATTTGATATGGTCATGGGATGTTTGGATATCGGCTCATAATAGGGAACAGATGCATGGTTTTTTTGTTGATGGATACAGGAGATCCTTGGAACGGTGAGAGTGATTCTAGAGAAAGCTGAAGTCAGGGATCTGGTTGGATGCGGGATCACGAACGTGATGCGGAGGGATAACGAGATGAAGCTGTGTTTGTTTGGGATAAAGTTGCAGGGGCTTCGGCTGAGAGGAATCCGGAAGAATGAAGCTTGGGAACGGAAAAAAGAACTCTTCCATGATGCTCGGCATAGCTGGAAAACAGGGGATGAAGCTGGGATCTGTTCGTGAACGGGATTGGCTGGCAGTGATTCCGGAACAGAGGAAGCCGTGAAGATGGAGGGAACGGTTTTGGCTGGGAGGAGAACGTTTGGGATATTCATCCGATTGGGATCAGGGGATTCGGAGGTTGGGAGGAAGTTGGGACTCGGGGTGATGTAGGAAAGGGAATGACTGGGAGAAGAGTGGATCACGACCGAGATGAGAGCTGGGAATCCAGGAGTTTGGGATGAAGGATTGTTAGGGACTCACGGACGGTGTGGAGGTGAAACAGGGAATATTGTGGGACACGGGAGCTGGGAAGTTTAGTTGGTTTTGTTAACGGAGAGGAGTTCGGAGTTGTGTTTAGAGATGGAATAAGGATGAGGATGGGTTGAGGCTTTGGGATCCGTGCAACTAGATGATATACTTTGAGATATGTGAAACAAATACTTGAGGGGATTTTATTAAAATAGGATCATGTGGAAAAAGAGTTGGAGAGTAAGAAGAAATTTAGGTGAACGTATGAAGAGTCAGAAATTAATGGGAAGCACTGGATTTTGGAAAAGAGTTCTTGGAGTCGACTCTGAAAATATAAAATTGTGAAATGATGTAGTGTCAGTTTAGGCTTTACCTAATTGAGCTTGACTCGACCTGCATGCATTAAGCGTAATCAATAAATAATCAAATCAAACTTGAATTACCTTTGATAATTTATTAAAATGCAATGATGAAGGTAATACAATTTTCTTATGTTAAATTTAAAATATGTGCAAAGAAAATAATGATAAGTGCTAGTGCGGGGGAACGAAAGGAGGTGGAATTTTTGATGAAGGTTGAATCGTCGATCGAATTCAGGCTTTCTTGCTTCTCCGGTGGGGTGTAAAATAGTTAAATATATACATTATTTAGCACTTATCACACCCCCCAACCTATATTTTGCTAGTCCTCGAGCAAAATAAAATAAAAACTAACTCACTTTCGCAGGAATCGCGATTGCATTTACCATATGCAATAAGGATTTAAACCCCTAGGTGGCCCTAGTGGACGAGTTTGGTCTCGTGAAAGTTTCCGGCTCAGATACCCACAAACTGCTGTCGAAAGAATTTATTTTATCGTTACATAAAATCTAATTTCAAATGCATAAGTGCCAATAATTTCAAAAGCACACAAAGTTTTAATTACTAAGTCAGCCCAAATCCTACGTCAGTATGCAACTTAAGTTGAAGTTATTATGTTTCCGTTAGAGAGTTGTAAGACTTATTTATACTTGGGTGCTCGGTGATATATAGGCCATACACAAGCTAAGGCTTTAGATTTCCCAAAATACTGATAAAACTAGTAGTTTTCAAGAATTGGTCAGATAAGACCTAATCACTGATTCAAAATCATCCTATCTTGCAGGATTTCGAGAGTTGTGGATGTTTACTTTAATACCTCATAGGCTTTATCTGTAATATTCCAGTTTACTCGAATTTTTACAACGACGGCTTTCACACTATCATCTTTTTCAAGGTCAATATTATTATTATTTTTAATTTATTTATTTTGTATTTATAAATAAATTATGCACTTTTACTCTTGTAATGATTCCTCCGTGTAGCGAGCATTCAGTCAACACTCCCACACCAGATGGCATAAGGTGTTGGGTATTAAGACTCCCCTATGGACCTATGCTTGGGTTCATCATCACAAGCCTGCTGACCTTTGACAATAGGTAGCCCTTTTCGATGTACCTGACTAAATTCACTTCTCTTTTTTTTTTCCTCTTTTTTTTATATAAATATAGGATAATAGTGAATTAGATAGGAATGATTCATCAGGACTCAAGGTTGCTACCAGACTTAACAACATAATATTGAACCTAACCCTTAGAAGTGCAGGCCATGTGTGTTGTGAAATTCCAAAGTAAAAATTATCTTACAACTCACTAAAAGAACTTTTAATGAAAAGAACTCAAGTTGTCTTACTTCTGACTAATCATTGGGCTTGTTAGTTTTTATATAATTTGTGCATTTATCATTTTAGAACTAAGGCATAGAAATTAGGTTTTTTTTTTGAAAAACTTATTCAATAATGCAAAATGCTAAAAATTTCGTAAAAAATTCGAATCTTCTATACCCTCCAACCTAGACCAGACATTGTCCTCAATGTTCTTTTTTTTAATAATATTATATTATTATTATTATTTTTTTTTATTTTGGACGAAAATATGATGCATATGGAGGATAGAAGCATTTTACCTTAATTGCATCAGTAATATGAGGACTCCTAAAAAATACGATAAATAAATGTGCAAAAATAATATATGAGAATTGGGTTGCCTCCCAACAAGCGCTAAGTTTAACGTCTTCAGCAAGACGTAGTGCATCCTTAATTATCCTGATAAATAGGATCCATCAAATCAAGGGATTCAATCAACTGTCCATCTGCAACACATTCTATATAAGGTTTCAATCTTTGGCCATTGACGTTCAGGATACGACCATCAGAAGAACTTCTATGAAATGAAAGAGTTGGAACGGGCGTCGGCATTGATGTCTTGAATTTCTACTGCACCATGAGGAAAAACCTTTCTAACTAAAAAGGGACCATCCCACCTAGAGCGAAGTTTACCAGGGAAGAGACGCAATTTAGAATTGAATAGCCAAACCTTTTGATTAGGCTCGAAAGACTTACGGTTAATGGATTTGTCATGAAAAGCCTTAGTCCTTGCCTTATATACTTTGGCATTTTCATATGCCTCATTGCGTAACTCTTCAAGCTCGTTCAGTTGAAGTTTCCGGTTAGAACCAGCTGCTGCCATATCAAAGTTAAACTTTTTAATGGCCCAAAAAGCTCTATGTTCGAGTTCTACGGGTAAGTGGCAAGCTTTTCTAAAAATCAGTCGATAAGGAGGCATGCCAATAGGAGTCTTATAGGCAGTACGATAAGCCTAGAGAGAATCGTTTAATCTTTGAGACCAATCTTTCCTATCAGGGCGTATTGTTTTCTCTAAGATATGTTTTATCTCCCTATTGGAAACTTCAACTTGTCCACTTGTTTGGGGATGGTACAGGGTGGCAACTTTGTGGGTGATTGAGTATTTACGAACCAAAGCTTCAAAAGATCGGTTGCAGAAATGTGATCCCCCATCACTAATGATAGCTCGGGGTGTGCCAAAGCGACTAAATATATTTGTTTGTAAAAACTTAATCACAACCTTATGATCATTAGTTCTAGTGGCAACCGCTTCTACCCACTTCGAGACATAGTCAACCCCGACAAGAATATACTCAAAACCAAAAGAACGTGGGAAAGGGCCCATGAAGTCAATACCCCAGACATTGAAAATTTCTATAATTAAATGGGGTTGAGTGGCATCATATCTCTACGGGTGATTGTACCCATTCGTTGGCATCGCTCACAAGTCTGGCAAAAATTGTGAGCATCTTTAAACAATGAGGGCCAATAAAATCCACTTTGTAAAACTTTAGCTGCAGTTTTTCTGCCCCCAAAATGTCCTCCGCAGGCTTGGGTATGACAAAAATTAAGAATACTCTGAAATTCACATTCAGGCACACATCGACGGATTACTTGATCAGAGCAGTATTTAAACAGATCGGGGTCATCCCAAAAGTAGAACCTGACTTGCGAAAAGAACCGATTCTTGTCCTGCTTGGACCAATGATAGGGAATTTGTCCTATGGCAAGATAGTTCACTATGTTGGCAAACCATGGTGTTTTCACTTGTTGTACCTCAAACAATTGTTCATCCGGAAAGGAGTCATGAAGTGGTGAAATGTTATGAGGAGGCTCGAGAAGGATTCTAGACAAATGGTCTGCTACAACATTTGTGGTGCCTTTCTTATCACGAATTTCTAGATTAAATTCCTGTAACAACAGGATCCATCGAATTAGGCAAGGCTTGGTGTCCTTCTTTGAAAGGAGGTACCGAAGAGCAGAATGATCAGTGAATACAATAACCTTGGATCCTAAGAGATAGGATCGAAACTTGTCCAAGGCAAACACTACAGCTAGTAATTCTTTCTCGGTAGTGGTGTAATTCAATTGTGCATCCGAGAGCGTCTTACTAGCATAGTAGATTACATGAGGTAACTTATCTAGCCGTTGCCTTAAAACCGCCCCAATGGCATAGTCAGAAGCATCACACATGAGTTCAAATGGAAGGGTCCAATTGGGAGGTTGTATGACAGGTGCTATAGACAACTTAGATCGGAGTTTCTCAAAGGCCTCTTTACATGCTTCATCAAAGACAAAGGGTGTATCCTTGGCAAGGAGATTGCACAAAGGTCTAGAGATTTTGCTGAAGTCTTTAATGAAACGACGGTAAAAACCAGCATGGCCAAGAAATGAACGGATTTGTTTCACAGATTTGGATGGAGGAAGATTAAAAATAAGATCAACTTTTGCTTTATCTACCTCAATACCCCTTTTGGACACAATGTGTCCCAAGACTATACCCTCTTGAACCATGAAATGGCTCTTTTTCCAACTCAGCACTAGATTGGTCTCCTTACATCTTTTCAGAACCAGGGCTAAATTACTGAGACAATCATCAAATGAGGGGCCAAAAACTGAAAAATCATCCATGAATACTTCCAAAAATTTTTCTACCATGTCAGAAAAAATTGCCATCATGCATCGTTGAAATGTTGCGGGTGCATTGCAGAGTCCAAATGGCATTCTTCTATACGTAAATGTCCCAAATGGACATGTGAAAGTGGTTTTCTCTTGATCATCGGGATACACGGCCACTTGGTTATATCCAGAATAACCATCTAAGAAACAGTAGAAACCCTGACCGGCTAACCTTTCCAATATTTGGTCAATAAAGGGTAAAGGAAAATGGTCCTTCCTAGTCATGGAGTTTAACTTCCTATAGTCAATGCAAACACGCCAGCTAGTGGTCGTGCGTGTGGGCATCAACTCCCCTTCTGCATTTTCAACCACAGTAATGCCCGACTTCTTTGGTACTACTTGAGTCGGACTCACCCAGTTGCTATCAGAGATAGGGTAAATGATTCCGGCATCTAGCAACTTTACTACTTTTTTCTTGACTACCTCTTTCATGTTTGGGTTGAGTCTTCTTTGCATTTCACAGGTTGGTTTTGCATCTTCTTCTAGGTGAATGCGATGCATGCAAATGGATGGGTCAATCCCCTTCAGATCAGTTACGGACCATTCAATTGCATGTTTGTGTTCTCCGAGTACACTCAAAAGTTGACTCTCCTGTTTGTCAGACAGATCAGCCGCGATGAATACAGGTAGGGTATCTTCGGGTCCTAGAAAAGCATACTTAAGGATTACCGGAAGTGGCTTTAGCTCAAGTTTGGGAGGGGACTCGATGGAAGGGCACTGTGGCGTACTAGAAAGGGTAGGAAGAGGTTCATATCGGATACGCCAAGGATGAGAATTTGTGGGAGACGGATTGTCAAGTAGGACATTGACGTCTTCTATGGTCTTGTTTAAATCAAAATTATCAATGTCAAAATGGGCTAAACATGCTTCCAAAGGGTCACCTGCCAGAATATAGGGAAGGGCTTCTTCTACAAGATCGTCCATTTTGTCAACTAGGAAGCACTTATCTTCCCTTGCAGGTTGATCAGAGGTATGGAATACATTTAGTTTAACTTTCATGTTTCCAAAAGATATATCCATCACCCCAGTTCTACAGTTAATACATGCATTGGCTGTAGCTAGGAAGGGACGACCGAGAATCATAGGGATCTGTTTCTTAAGGTTCGGCACAGGTTCCATATCAAGGATGATAAAATCAACTGAAAAATAAAATTTATCTACCTTGACTAGGACATCTTCAATTGTTCCTTGTGGTATTTTGACAGATCGATCAACCAATTGTAGGGACACCGAAGTAGGCTTTAGTTCACCTAATCCGAACTTCTCATAGACTGAATAAGGAAGAAGATTAACACTTGCCCCTAAATCTAATAGTGCACGATCAATCGAATTATCTCCTACCACACAAGAGATGGTAGGTGCACCAGGATCCTTGAACTTAGGAGGGGTTTTGTGTTGGAGGATGGAGCTCACTTGTTCAGTTAGGAAGACCTTTTTAGGCACATGTGTCCTAGATTTTCGTTTCTGGGTACAAAGGTCTTTGAGAAATTTGGCATACGATGGAACTTGTTTTATGGCATCAAGGAGAGGGAGGTTGATTTTGACTTGTTTGAATACCTCCATTATTTCTTCCAATGAAGTTCCTTTCATGCCAAAGGAAGAAGGTGCTTTCAGACATTGAGGAAAAGGGGCCTTCAGTGTAAAAGGTGTGGTCGATACTAGGTTCGATGGCGACCTAGAGGAGTTTGAGATCGCTTTAGGCATAGTCATACTCATATCTTCATTTTCCTTATGTTCTTTTTCTCCAACCTTATTGTCCACTACGCGTCCGCTTCTTAAGGTAGTCATGGCATTAGCTTGTTCATGGTGAACATCATTCGGGTGAGTCTCTTGAGCCATGTACTGCCCTCTTGGGTTACTCACTGGTTGGCTTGGAAGCTTGCCTTCCTCTCTTTTATTTAGTGCACTCGCTAGCTGCCCTAGCTGGGTTTCTAATTTGGCAATAGACTGGGTATGGGAGTGCAACAATTGTGTATTGGCTTCGAGTCCTTGGAGGGCAGTCAAAACTTTTTGTTCAAAAGCCATATCTCTTTGGGGTGCTGGAGGAGGGACATGTTGAAATTGTGAATAGTGAGTAGGAGGACGGTTCGGATGAACATTCTGGAATGGTTGAAAGTTTTGGGAATAAGGTTGGGAAGTATTGGGAGTCTGCTGCTTCCAAGAAAAATTCAGATGGTTGCGCCATCCCGGGTTATAAGTATTAGAATACGGATCATTTTCCGGTCGGGACTGTGCTTGGGTAGCATTCACTTGTTCTTGCACAAATTCAGGGAATTGTGCTGCCGAAGGGCACTCAAAAACAGTATGAGACGGACTAGAACAGAGAGCACACACTTGTACTTGGGGAAAGTTTGGGAGCTGTTCTTTAGACATTAGCTAGTCCAACTTGCGGGATAGTGCATCTACTTTGTCAGATAGACCTATGGACTGGCTAACTTCATATATGGTTCCTTTACTTTGAGAACTCGGGGGTGCTTGACGAGCGGAGGAGGCATGGTGGAGAGAATTTTATTGAGATTTTCAAATAACTGCCATGCCTCATGCTCACTCTTAAGCATGAAAGTTCTCCCGCAAGAAGCATCAACCATTTGACGATTTCGTTCAGACAACCTGTCATAAAAGCATTGCACTAGTTGTCATTTGGGTATTTGATGATGCGGGCATTTTCGGAGTAAATCTCTAAATTTTTTCCAAGTTTCATGAAATTCTTCCCCATCAGATTGGGAGAAGTTCGTGATAGCACGCCTAAATTGGTTTGTTCTTCCTATGGGAAAATATTTCTTTAGAAATTCATGTTGCATTTGAGCCCAAGAGAGAATAGAATTGGTTTCTAATGAATGGAGCCATTGTTTAGCTCTATCCTTAAGGGAAAAAGGAAACAACCTAAGTTTCAGAGCATCATCAGTGAAGTTCTGAATTTTGACAGTAGTGCAGATCTCAAGGAACTCATCCAAATGTTTATATGGGTCTTCATTGTTAAGTCCATAAAAAGAGGGAAGCATTTGGATGACACTAGACTTAATTTCAAACTGCACAGCAGCCGTGGTATCAGGTAGTCGAATACAAGATGGAGAGGTATAAATAGAAGGAGTGAAGTACTCCTTTAATAGTTTGGGTTGCTCTTCAGCCATCTCGACAAGTGGTGTCGATCCTATGGTTCTATAGGTACGGATTTCGGCTCGAAGGGCCCTAATAGAATGCTCTATTTCAGAATCAAAAGGTACTAATTCAGGAGATCTGGAACGACACCCTAGCATACACTAATGCTTTTCTAATCAGTCAAGTGCGGTCAAGCATGCATTAAAAGATAAAGACTTCAAATCCTTATGTTTGCCCTAAAATCACTAGACAGCTCCTAACTGGTTTGAAGAGGGCACCTAAGCCTCCAATCCGGTCTAATGAACTGAGTTGACCAGGTAAGCTCCCAGGTAAGTGGGGGGGTCGCGATGCGTTGCAAAGGTCCCACTAAAAAAATAATTGCCTCGAACAGATGAACTGTCTCCCTTAGGACAAAGCTTGCCTAGACATCAACTGAGTCACAGAGCGAAATTGGTGCAACTTTCAGTGATCTTCGTCCTATTGAGCTCGAATGTCCCTAGGGGCCAACGTATAATTGATTTTAATTAACGTGATAGCTATGTGAGAATTGATTCACCTAATTTGGGCAAGAATCTGGTGATGAAATCCAGTTCTTATCTTGTTGGGGTGATTGCCCTTACTATGTGCGGATTAATTGGTGGATGTGTATCAAACATGCATTCACACTTTTGCTGAAATTAAAATCAAACAATCACCACAAAATTTCAGACTAGTTGGGAATCAATTTAAATAGGAAAGGTTCAGATGTTACCAAGAGAAATTTTCCCAGCAATTTTTAAAGCAAACCTTTACCGCATTCCTTTCCAATAGTTCCCTTTTTGATCGCCCCAGATTTTCTCTTCGATTCCTGATCAAATAATACCAAAAATTTGTAAGAGAGAAGAAGAAGATAAGGAAAGTAAAAAAAAAATAGAAAATATTTTTATTTTATTTTAGATATATATATATATTGAAAGTTTTTTTTTATATATATATGAAAAGAAAAACAACTATACTAACAATCCCTGGCAACGGCGTCAAAAATTGATAGTCAACTTTAAAGACCACGCAATAGCACGTATCTGGTAGGATAGTGATTACGGGTATCGATCCACAGGGATTGGGGTACAATTATTTTTCTTAAAAATAAAAATATTTAAAAGGAAGAGTTTGTGAAGAAAATTAAACTAAGAAATTTAATAAAAGAAAATACAATTAAAAGGATATCAGTTTAGGGAACCTAGGGCAAGGAATTCACCACTAACATCGGAACAAGGGTTATTTATATTTTATTTCGTTCTTGGATTAACATGCAAATTGGCTACAAGCCTAATAAGCATTTAAATAAAAATTCACAAAAGTAATTTGGGCATAATCCATCTTCAGTTGGCATGAAATGTCTACCCTAATCTAAGGTGGCAGCATATCGCATCTTTCCTAAGCATGGACTATCTTATATTTACTTAGTGATCATGAAGAATAGTTGTACGAACATCATACTTAAAATCACAGAAATTAAATATGATTCAAAAGAAGATATCCATTGGCTCATACCTCTTTCCACCTAGACTAGTAGTTTTAGTTGGCTCAAAGAGATCCATGTGGAGTAGTTCTAGTGGCCTAGTAGTTGAGATTGTATTTTTAGATTTGAAAGAATTCCTTGTTTGTTTACCAAATTGGCATGCATTGCAAACTTTATCTTTCTTAAATTTAAGTTTCGGTAGTCCAATTACTAGGTCCTTTTTTATTAGTTTAGATAATGTGTCCATGTTATTATGACCTAATCTACGGTGCCACAACCAACTTCCTTCATTTACCTTAGCATTATTAGCTACTAAGCAGTGGCTATTTTTAGTGAGATCATCTCGATCTACCATGTATATATTTCCACGTCTTAGTCCTTTAAATACTATGCTATTGTCAATTGGATTGATTACTATGCATAATGATGATTTAAATTAAACATCAAATCTTCTATCACATAGTTGATTGATACTAATCAAATTATGCTTAAGGCCATTAACATACAATACATTATCAATATAGGTAGAAGGGGTGATTTGAATTTTACCAATGCCTTTTATACGACCTTGGTTGTTATCACCGAAAGTCATTACGCCATCTTCTTTTGTTTCAAGGGTGAAAAAATATTCTTTGTCATCCATCATATGTCTTGAGCAGCCACTATCTAAGTACCAACTTCTTTCATTGTATTTGGCCGCAATACATTCTTAGAAGCATACCTCAAATAGATTTAGGTGCCCAAGCTTTCTTGGGTCCTTCATGGTTAGTATAGATGGTCCCTTTTGGAACCCAAATATATTTTTTTCTTTTGCTTTTCTGTTTTTCTGTGATTATTTATGTTTGCTTAATGCCTGTTTTTTTCACCGCAGAAATGTGCTATACTTTCAGTTTGAGTATCTTTAGCTTTTGCAAAGAAATTTTTAAGTAGTTTCTGTTTGTTGTTGGGTTTGTACCCTAAACCAACTTTATTGAAAACAGCTCTTTAGTTATCAAGAATCATTTTCAGTTTTTCTGAACTAAGAGTGAACTTTGCAACAATTGGTTTACATTTATTAACTTTCTTACTTAAAAACTGATTTTCAATTTTTCATAAGTTTGTGTCATTAGTTAAGCAGTCTTTTATAGATTGATTAGTCATTTTTAATTTTGAAATTTCTTTAATCAACTTCTCTTTTTCTTTTGTTAAGATTTCAATTTTTTTCATGAGTGATTGATTAGAGAGTTTTAAATCTTTGTTCTTTAAGGTTAAAGTTCTACATACATCCATTAATTCATTAAATGCACATATAATTCATCAAAAGTAAAATCAAGATGTGTTTCAGATTTTACCTCATTTTCATTAGCCATAAGGCAGACATTTGCCTTTTCTTGTGGTTCTTTCTCTAGTGATGAATTATCACTTTCGCTTAAGGTTATGAGTGCCTTCTTCTTCATTTTTCCAAGCTTCTTCACGAGTGGGCAATTAGTTCTAAAGTGTCCCGATTTGTTACATTCATAGCACTTGACTGCCTCTCTTGCTTTTTCTTTACCTTTCTCTCGGTCGAAGGCATGAGGAGTGAACTTATTTTTGTAGGAATGCCTCCTTTTGTTCATGAATCTTTTGAACTTCTTTACAAGTAGGGCTTCTTCCTCATCTTCCTCATTCTCATCCTCACTGTTGCTGCTACAAGTATTTTCTTTAGCAGTGGATTTAAGTACAATTACCTTTCTTCTTTGGCTTTCATCCTCGGTGTGTTCCTTCATAGTCAGTTCGTGAGTCATCAAGGATCCAAGAAGTTCTTCGAGTGGAAGCGTGTTGAGATCCTTAGCTTCTTGGATTATGTTACTTTAGCTTCCCACGTCCGAGGTAAAGAATATAGCACTTTCCTGACAAGTTCACTGTTAGTATATGATTTACCAAGACATTTCAGTCCATTAATAATATCAGTGAATCTTGTAACATGCAAGTAATGGTTTCAGTAGGTTCCATTTTGAAAAGTTCATATTTATGCACTAATTTGTTTACTTTAGACTCTTTTACTTGATTACTACCCTCATGGGTAACCTCAAGTCTATCCCATATTTTTTTAGCTGAAACACAAGAGAAGATCCTATTGAATTCATTAGGATCTAAGGTACAATATAAGACATTCATTGTCTTAGCATTTAGTTGAGCTTTTCTCCTATCATGATCATCCCAATCTTTTTCAGGCTTAGGAATAGAGATATTATCTATTGTGTGTGTAAGGATGTGTGGTCCTTTTTCAATGATGCTTCATACATCATAATCTTGGGCTTGAATGAAGATTCTCATTTTAGCCTTCCAATAGCTGTAATTAGTACCATTAAACAATGGGGGCCTCTTGGCTGACTGTCCCTTAGCAAGGGAATAACCAAATTGAGTTGTCATGGTTTTTTACTCTAGTTTTGATTAGAACAACAATCACTATAAGAGTACCTGCTCTGATAGTACTTGTTGCCCAGTAGACAACACAAGAGGGGGGTGAATTGGGTTTTGAATAAAAATTTTGGTTTCTTTTCGAAATATCTAATGTGATTATGAAAGCTTTCTTAATTTAATCTAAGAGATTAATCTTAACTATAAAGAAAGCAATGGAAATGAGATACTCAAGCAACCATACCACAAACACAACAAATTTTATAGTGGTTCAGAGTCAACCCTGCTCCTACATCCACTCCCCAAGTCTTTTTGGGAATTCTATTATAATCTTTCTGATTACAGCCGGTTGTTTTACATGCTCACAACCTAACTTGTTGTTTTCACGAGATCACAACGAACTCGATTGGTTTTCACAGGTTCACCGATTACAATCAACCCAATTATTTTTTCCGGGCTCACAATGTTGGGAAATTACTCCTCTTTTGGCTTTAAGAAAGGCTCTAATCCTTTTTGATGGATATAAACTTGAATGCTCTTCAATGGATCCTTTGTTTTTGTCTTCTTTCTTCTTTTAAACACTTTTCAGAGCCTTCCTTTTTGAAAACTAGCCGTTACAAAAAGTAAAAGAGCTGTTCTGACTCAACTGTGCAATCTGCCAATATGACCGTTGAGATTGGAGTCGACTCGCACGACTTGGAGATGGCTCAGCTGTGGCTGGAGATGACTGTTAGATGTATGCCCTAGAAGCCAATCTAGCTGTACGAAATTTACCCTTCCTTTCCTTCCCCAGCTTTTAGTGAAGTTCCTTCCATCAACAGTTATTCTAGGGACATAATTTTGTACTTGACTATTTATTATTGAATAAATAAAAGGCATCTTTTCATTCATATTATTTATGTGTCTATGAATCATCCAAGAAATTAATAAGATGATGATACATATTCTCAAGAGTTGAGAATTTGAGCCATGTATCATTGGTGATTAATTTCTAAATGCTCCTGATCAATGAATCATCACGAGGACGGTGATCGATCCGATCAGTGCACAGATCACTTTCCTTCTGGATGGACGAGACTTGAGTCCACAGTGTAGGGACACTGAAGTGATAGTGCAGGTGCTTGTTAGAGAACAAGGGTACTGAGTGTAACCAATACAAGAAGTCACTTGGATGTCTATCCACTCGTCAGTGACTTGCTTGATGTTGCAGTAGTGTGACTGGTCCTTTGACCTGCGGTGCTTCGGCTACTCACAGTGAGGTTATTGTAGTTTGACTGCACACATACATGGTCTCTAGCCATATGGGTCCATGCAGTGTAGATTGGCTGCAGTAAGTTCACTATAGGAGTAGGGTATGCACCTATAGGGAATCTATCGACCTTGATAGATAAGGAGAGATCCTATGTGATTTATAAGACTGAGTTCGTAAGACCTCGGCTGGGGCAGTATGCACAGTGGAGAAAGAGTTTTCCACTCTCGAACTTAAGTCGAATAAATCTTCACATATGACAGACGATGGGGTTTGACAAGCTGTCCATGACCTCTGTCATGTAGGGATCCACGATAGTAGGACTGTATCACATGATAACTGCACCTAGAGGTTCATCATTCTATTCTACTGGGTAGCCACTACATGCTGCTAGGTGTCACTGGTGGATGGTGGGACTCACAGAGATTATCTCGATGATCGATAAACCCTAATGAGTAGAGTTGGAATCGTTCCAATCCATTGAAAGGAGTTTTCAATGATATTATGATAGAGATCATAATATATCTCACTACTAGTCAGAATAGGACCTATGGGGTCACACACACTAGAAGTATTGACCGATCCGATGGTTGAATCGTGATTAGGAATCATAAGTAATCAATTCGATTGATATTCAGTTGAAGAAGGAACAAAGGGAATTGATTAATTGGACTTAAACACAAATCCTACTTCGAGTATGATTCCTAGAGTCCTAATTGGATTAGGACTGAAAATCCTAGTTGGAGTAGGACTGGGATTCCTACTTGGAATAGGATTCCTACAATCCTAATTAGATTAGGATTTTTGAATTAAAATTGGATTCCTACTTGGAATAGGATTCCTAGAAGACCTAATTGGATTAGGACTTCGGATTCAAATAGAGTCCTAATTGGATTAGGACTAAAATTAAATATGTCCTAATTTGGATTAGAGTTTCTTAAGTCATAATTAATTATTAATCTAATAAATCAATAAGACTCCTAATTGGATTAGAATTGAAGAGTTCAATTGAGTCAAAATTGATTTAAGTTCTAACTGGATTAGGACTTACCTAGATTGGATCCAAATTGGTTCACCCTTGGGCTAAGCCTAATTGGATTAGGGCTTGACCACATTAGGGCATCCCAATCCTTACTTAATAAGGATTAGGGAAACCATGAAGGAGGGGCACACGCCCCTCCTCCTTTTCTTGGCTTGTGGCGGCAACACAAGAGGGGCTGGCGCCCCTCTTGGAAGGTGATCAAGGGCTCCTAATTTGTAGGAGCCCTTCATACCTTTAAAAGGGGAGCAAGGGGGCCGGCGCCCTATTCATGTGAATCCTCTCCCTTCCAAGCCGTGGCCTCCCTCTCCTCCTCCTTGGATCAGCCGCAAGCAAAGGGAAGAAAAGGAAAAGCCATTGGCGGCCCCCTCCTCTTCTCTTCCTCCTTCCAATGCAAGGAAAAGGGAGTAGGCTGCAAGGGTTTTGGTTCTTCATCCAGTTGCCTTCTTCTTCTTCCTCCTCTCAAGCACAATCAAGGGTTGATTGATAGAGAGAAAATCAGCCATCAAAAGAAATCTTTGCAAGGGAGCTAGCACCCCGGGAAGACAAGAAAGCTTTGATCGGTCCTCTGCTTCGTGTGGATACCCGTAGAGGCCGGACACTTGAACGGCTTCAAGCGAACCCTCTTTCTAAAACCATGAACTCAGATTTGCGGTGATCATCGACCCGCACAAGGTGAAGATCTGATCTTCTTAAAGTTATAAAAAGTTTTTAATCCTTACCTATCTACGAACGGTTATCAAACGACGTTCATGCGATGAACGTCGATCCCGCGTATGCCCCTTCCGCTGCCATCTGATTTTTGTTTTGAAATATCAGCGGCATGGGCGGGTTTCTAACAGTGGTATCAGAGCCTAGGCTTCGTAGATTAAGGTAAGAATTAATTATCTAAAGGCTTATTAGATCTGAAAATTGAATGATCATGCATGCTGAAAATTTCTGCATGCAGATTTTTCAGGGGTGTTGATTTTTGCATGCTGATTTTTATGTGATAAGATGATGATTCTAATTGCATTGTTAATGAGATTACAAAGTTTAGAATCATGATTAGCATGATCAGCAACCTATGTCATGATATAATCAGTTAGTTTTCAGATCTGAAAATTATAATTGTTGCATATGGTGATGATCATAGGATTCAAACCCTTTTGGTGTCAAATGTAATGACCTGCGATGTAATCTGTGATGTCATGTAATTTTTCAGATGCTTGCATGCATCTTATTTGATGTTTTGAGAGGCCTGCGTGCCTCCTAAAAGGGAGATGTAATTTATTTTTATTTTATTTTATATCTGGTTGTATTTCTGTGATGTGATGTACGTCAATGATCAAGTCAAAGATGATGCATGAGATGAGCAGGGGTCTAAGCGGTTGATGGCGATTGGATCAAGAGTTGGTCAAGGATCGAATCAAGGAGGCTTGGAACCAATTCAAGAGTTGAAGACTAGTTGATCGATTGATGTGCATGTGCTTGTAGTACGACCTAACTAGAATCCATGATCATCACCTATTTAAAGTTTAGCTTTAATTATTGCTGCGATTATAACTGTCTGCAATGTGCCGTTTGCATGTGATGTGAATGAGAGTCGGGTAGATAGGTTTACATGTGATGTAGCAAACCCAATTGAGACCTAAATTAAAACCTCCTCAATCAAGTCGAGAGTGAACCGACATGAGCAAGTCATATTAGATTAATTGATCTAATTGGTGTCTAGGAAAGCATGAAAGGTGGTTACTTAATTAGGACCTTACTCTCTGAGTAAGGGGAGCCTCCCACCTGCTTACCTGGCCAATTGTTCAATTACCTCTTATGAAGAGCTCAAGTTGCAAACACTAAGACCTGATTAACCAATATTAAGTCAATAGGTCTTCCACTGTAGTAGAGCTGCTAAGGTCTTTCTGATGTTGATTTGTCTCGGCTGGACACAGTGGTCAAGTTGCATCGGAGGGCTGGACCTCTCTATAGACATGAGATGTTGTAGGGTAAAGGTGGGGTTGGGCACCAATAACTGTTAGGTGAGGACCCAATGACAACTTTATTCCTACGGTTATACGGTGGGTCTGACTTAACTAAGAAATGGGACCAATAACTGTTAGGTGAGGTTTTCATGGCTTAGAGACCAAGTTACACTGCAACATGCTTGAGAAGCATTGTACAAGAGTTGTACATTCATCAATCTATGTGTCACCAATAACTGTTAGGTGAGGTGGCATGTAAATCGGTGGGACCGCAGTACCCACTAGAAACCCTAGTCGTGTGGAATTTCCGTTTTCCTACCTGGGGAGTGTGAGGGATTCGAGAAAATAGTGGGAGTTACATTTGTTCTAAAAGACCTTAAAACAAATTAATGATCAAGTACAAAAGTCTAACTAGAATCTTTACTCTCTGCAGATACAATGTCAGCTTCAAACTCTTTGACCCGTATTCTTGAGACCAACCGACTGACCGGAACCAATTACAAAGACTGGTTTAGAAACCTCAAAATTGTTTTGGACTGTGAGAAAATAGGCTACATACTCGATTCAGATAGCCCCACACTACCAACACGTCCTACTGATGTTCAGCGTCAGATGCATCAAAAGTGGATGGATGATGACATTAGAGTTAAATGCTATATGATGGCATCCATGTCAAATGAACTCCAATGCCAGCATGAAAATATGAAGACTGCTAGGGACATACTGGCACACCTGCAAGAGTTGTATGGTGAGCAGAGTCGCACAGCTCGTTTTGAAGTGTCCAAGAGGCTCTTCAAGACAAAGATGCGCGAAGGGCAGTCTGTCCATGATCACGGTCTGACTATGATCAAGGACCTAGAGGAGCTTGAGAAGCTCGGAATGAACATGCACAAGGAATTGCAAGTGGATTTGATCCTACAGTCACTTCCTGATTCATTTGGTCAGTTTATAGTAAACTACCACATGAATAAGATTGAATGCACTAAGACTGAACTGATAAACATGTTGGTAACTGCTGAGGGAGCTTTGAAAGGTTCAAGGGGCAATGTCCTTGCTGCTGAGTTGACTTCTGGTTCCAAGAGAAAGTCTACTTGGAAGAAAAAGAAGCCTGCTAAGAAGCAGAAGAAAGACAAGAAGCCAAAGAAGGAAGTTCAAAAGAAAAAGGCTAATGACAAAGGAAAATGTTTCCACTGCAATGTCGACGGCCACTGGAAGAGAAACTGTCCTTCATACCTCGAGAGCCTGAAGAACAAGAAAGGTGACACACCTTCAGAAGGTATAGACTTGCTCATAATTGAAACTAATCTAACGGTTTCTTCTACTTCTAGTTGGGTTATAGATTCTGGTTCTAGTGCTCATCTATGCACTACCATGCAGGGTCTAAAGAAAAGTAGAAGGCTGGCGGAAGGTGCGGTAACCCTTCGGGTTGGCAACGGGGCAAAAGTTGCTGCTGTGGCTGTGGGCACCTACCATCTGCGACTACCGTCTGGTTTTAGTTTATTACTTAGAAACTGCTATTATGTACCTGCTGCTAGCAGAAATTTGATTTCTGTTTCATGTCTAGCACAGGAAGGTCATGTTTTTACTTTTGACAAAGACTGCTGTTCTATTTATTTCAGAAATAAAATAGTTGTACGTGGTTTTATGATTGACAGTCTCTATCATTTACATATGGATGTATCTGTGAATGTTACCGAGCAAGAAGTGAGTGCCAAAGGATCCAAAAGATCCAGAGATGAGATAAACCAAAAATATTTGTGGCACCTCAAACTTGGCCATATTGGAGAAGATAGGATGAACAAAATGGATAAAGATGGGCTTCTCGGCTCATTGACTTCCGAGTCATATCCAGTTTGCGAGTCCTGTCTTCAAGAAAAAATGGCTAGATTGCCCTTTGTAGGACATGGGGAGAGGACCACTGAAATACTTACCCTAGTACATACAGATGTATGTGGCCCATTCGATGTGCTAGCCAGGGGACGTTATTCGTACTTCATTACCTTTACCGATGATTATTCACGGTATGGGTATGTGTATCTTATGAGACACAAGTCTGAATCTTTTGAAAAGTTCAAAGAGTTCAAGAATGAAGTAGAAAAATAAACTGAAAAACCTCTTAAGGCTCTTCGATCAGATCGAGGAGGAGAATACCTTAGTGGGGAATTCCGAGACTATCTCAAGAAAAACGGCATAGTCTCACAGTGGACACCTCCGGGTACACCTCAACTCAACGGGGTGTCAGAGAGGAGGAACCGGACCCTATTGGATATGGTCAGGTCCATGATGAGCTTCACTGATTTACCTATATTTCTTTGGGGAGATGCTTTACTTACCGCAGTATATCTACTGAATAGAGTTTCCTCTAAATTCGTTCCTACCACACCGTATGAGATATGGCATGGTAAGAAACCAAGTCTTGGTCATCTCAAGATTTGGGGATGTCCGGCCCACGTCAAGAGACTACAGGCGGACAAACTAGAGGCTAGGACCATAAGTGCTCGTTTTATAGGATATCCTAAAGAGTCATTAGGATACAATTTTTACGTCTCAGAGGATCACAATGTGTTTGTGAGCCGTCACGCCATCTTCTTGGAAAACCAGTTTATCCTTGATAGAGGCAGTGGGAGGAAAATTGAGCTTGAAGAGAAAGTCTCTGAAAAGCAACGAGTCACGGATCCTATTGAACCCATTCATACAGAGCCAGTACACGATGTCCCTCGACCACCTCGTAGATCTAGTAGGGTCTCTCATCCTCCCGATAGATACTTAGGTATACTAGAAGAGGATACCGAGAAAATGTTCCTAGTGGGAGATAGGGATCACATGCAGGATCCCAAAACCTACAATGAGGCGATATCTGATGTCGATTTTGAGAAATGGTTGGAAGCTATGAAGTTAGAGTTAGACTCCATGCATTCCAACCAAGTCTGGACCTTAGTAGACCCACCAGAAGGTATTGTACCTATTAGATGCAAATGGATCTACAAAAGGAAGATAGGTTCGGATGGAGAGGTAGAGACCTATAAGGCAAGGCTTGTGGCGAAAGGGTATAGTCAGCGCGAAGGCATTGACTATCAGGAGACCTTTTCACCTGTAGCCATGCTAAAATCCATCCGAACATTGCTTGCCATTGCAGCATTTCATGATTATGAAATCTGGCAGATGGATGTGAAAACTGCTTTCCTGAATGGATATCTTGATGAAGATATCTATATGGAACAGTGTGGAGTGATTGATTAAAACCCCATTTGATTTTGATGAGCTCAAAGCATTTGAGTATATCTTGTGATTACTAATGAATTCAATTGAGTGTTTCAGTGAAAATCCTGTCCAAGTGTCTCTAGATTTTGGTTCATAGTATTTTGGATAAGTTAAGAAGTCTGCTGAACCAAAGTCTGAGACTCGAGTCGACTCCCGAGTATCATGAGTCGACTCCAAGCGTATCAAGTTCACTGGCACGAGCTCGAGTCGACTCCAGACTAGTACGAGTCGACTCCGACTGAGAACAGAAAGCCTCATCTCAGAACCTGTCAACGAGTCGACTCCTGAAGTGCGCGAGTCGACTCCAATGTTCAACGAGTCGACTCCAGGGTAGTAAGAGTCGACTCCAAGAGGTACACAAAGAAAAGTCAGAGAGCAGTTTTCGAGTCTGAGATTCGAGTCGACTCCAGTGGAACGCGAGTCGACTCCGATGGTTGGCAAGTCGACTCCAGAGAAAGCAAGAGTCGACTCTCAGCGGTACACAAAGAAAAGGTCAGAGAGCATTTTATGGACTCTGAGATTCGAGTCGACTCCCGCAATACGCGAGTCGACTCCGAGACTGTGCGACCATCGACAGACAGAAAACCATGTTACTGCCTCTGAGATTCGAGTCGACTCCCAGACAGCTCGAGTCGACTCCAAGACAAGCTTCACGTCAAAAGGCAGAAGACCAACTTTCGGAAACTGAGAGCCGAGTCGACTCCAAGGAAGTTCGAGTCGACTCCAAGACTGGGTGAGCCAAAAGACAGAGAATCTGGAGTTCGGGCTCTGAGATTCGAGTCGACTCCAAGGACAGTCGAGTCGACTCGAGTGGACAAAATTCAAAATTGGATCCACGGACTTCAGTGGATGAGCCGACTCCAAAATTGCCAGGTCAGCTCCAGAAGTTGGCGAGTCGACTCCGGGTCAAGACGAGTCGACTCCCAGTCGTGACGGCAACTTTAATTCAAATTTGGAACAGTTGTCGAGTCGACTCCGGAAAAGCTTGAGTCGACTCCCGCTACAGCCGAGTCGACTCCTGATCGCGCGAGTCGACTCCAACCCACCAACGGTCATATTGTCAGGCTGCGCAGAGTGTGCAGAACGGACAGAAAAAGCAGTGTAACGGCTAGTTTCCGTGGGGGTTGGCTTAAATAGCCACAGAAGACTGTAGCAAGGCAGAGAACAACCATTCCACTCCAAGCATTCAAGCTTTCAAGCTCTGCAACGTGCTCTTCAACGAAAAAGGGGAAGATCAGTATTTACTGCAACCAACTACATCTTTCCAGCAATTAAAGCCTCCTCCTCCTGCATTCAAGTCGACTACTCATTCGAGAGGAGACCGGAGTTCAAGAAGCCATTCCTCTACTTCAGCTTAAAAGCGTTTGAGGGCTTCTAAACTCCTCTTTTGATTATATTGTTTTACATCTGCTTTTGAGAAGCTTATTTTTCTTTCTTTCTATAACTTGTATTTACTTGGTTCAATCGGGGGATTGAATCAAGGGGATTAAGGTTGGTTGGTGAGCCAAGTTAAAAACCAACGTGTGTAAGGGTTTGATTGTGAGCCCGGAAAAACAATCGGGGTTGGTTCTAGTCCGTGAGCCTGGGAAAACCGACCGAGTTCGTTGTGAGCTCGTAAAACAACAAGTTTGGTTGTGAGCTTGCAAAACAACCGGCTGTAATCCAAGGGGGTTATAGTGAATTCCCAAGAGAGACTTGGGGAGTGGACGTAGGAGCAAGGGGTAGCTCCGAACCACTATAAAACTCTGTGTTTGCATTGGATTGTCTCTCTTCTTCTTCCCCTCACATCACTCACAGCACTTAGCATTAATTAAATAACTTGCAATAGTTTTTAATTAATCAACCACATCGTTTTAATCATCTAAATTATTTTAAAACCCAATTCACCCCCCCTCTTGGGTTGTCTATCTGGGCAACAAGTGGTATCAGAGCCAAAAACTCTTCCACTCAAGAGTTAAAAGATCAAAATGACAACCCCATTTGGATCTTCTCACATTGAGGGTCAGTCCACCCAAAGACCCCCTTTCTTCAATGGATCCGACTACTCATACTGGAAGGCTAGGATGAGAATATTCATCCAAGCCCAAGACTATGAGATGTGGACCATTGTAGTGAATGGCCCATACATCCCATCCATATATGTAGATGGTGTCAAGGTACCCAAACTAGAAACGGATTGGGATGAACATGACATGAGGAAGGCACAATTAAACTCTAAAGCTATGAATGTGTTTTATTGTGCCTTAGACCGTAATGAATTCAATAGGGTTTCAACTTGTAATTCTGCAAAAGAAATTTGGGACAGACTTGAAGTGACCCATGAGGGCACGAATCAAGTCAAGGAATCCAAAATAAACATCTTGGTTCATAAATATGAACTATTTAAAATGGATTCAAATGAAACAATCACATGCATGTTCACTAGGTTTACTGATATTGTCAATGCCCTAAAAAGCCTTGGCAAGAACTATAGTAACAGTGAGCTTGTCAGAAAAATCCTTCGGTGTCTACCAAGGTCGTGGGAAGCTAAAGTGACGGCAATCCAAGAAGCCAAGGACTTGAACAAGCTACCACTTGAGGAGCTTCTTGGATCCCTTATGACGCACGAGCTCACCATAAAACAACACAACGAGGAAGAGTCCTCCCATAAGAAAAAGGTAATAGCTTTAAAGTCTACTTCATCTAACAAAGATTTATCTTGCAGTAGCAGTAGTGAAGAAGAAGAAGATGAGGAAGATGGTGGTGAGGCACTTCTTGTGCGCAAGTTCAAGAAATTTATCAACCACAAGAAGTCCTATCATCAAAGGAGAGGCCCCTCAAATTCCTACCGCAAGGACAAAGGTAAGGAAAGAGAAAATGAGGGGATTGGGTGCTATGAGTGCAAAAAGCCGGGACACATCAGAGCTGAGTGTCCCTTACTAAAGAAGGGCAGCAAGTACAAAAAGAAGAAGAAAGCCCTTGTCACCACCCTATCGGACTCCGACGCATCATCTTCATCATCGGATGAAGAACAAGAAGAGAAGGCCAATTTCTGCTTCATGGCCAACGAAAACGAGGTAACTTCCGATACGCATTTTGATTTTACATTTGATGAACTTTATGATGCGTTTAATGAATTAATGATTGAATAAAAAAATATAAATGTTAAAAACAGAGAACTAAAAGTAACTAACCAAACTTACATTCATAAGCATGATTCATTAATTAAGGATAAAGATAATCTTACCAAAGAAAATCTAGAACTTAAGACAAGCAACCAACTCTTAATTAATAAGACTAACAACTTAACAAAAGATAATGAAAAACTAACTAAGGAACTTTCAGAACTTAAAAACCATAAACAAATCTTAAACAAGGATCTCACAAAAGAACTAAATGATTTAAAAGCAGAAAATCAAACATTAACTAAAGAACTTGGAAAATACAAACCTTTAGTTGAAAAGTTTACGTATAGTTCTGAAAAGTTAAATATGATACTTAATAATCAACGAGCCGTATTTAATAAAGCGGGTTTAGGATATAAACCAAGAAATAAACAAAAACTTCTTAGTAACTTCTTTGTTAAAGCTGGAGAAACTAAAATTAAGAAAATAATTTGCCTTTGTTGTGGTACAGTAGGTCATAAAGCAAATGTGTGTAATTTTAGGAAAAGTAAAACTAAAAGAAAAATTAAAAAGGTATGGGTTCCAAAAGGAACCAACTTGACTAACCAAGAAGGACCCAAGAAAACTTGGGTACCTAAGATGACATGATTTGCTTGTGTAGGAGTGTCTTGCAGCCAAAGTCAACAAAAACTGCTGGTATTTGGATAGTGGCTGCTCAAGGCACATGACGGGTGATAAAGATCAATTTTTCACCCTTGAAGCTAAGAAGGGAGGTGCTGTGACTTTTGGAGACAACAACCAAGGTCATATCATTGGTATTGGTAAAGTTCAAATCACCCCTTCTACTTTTATAGATAATGTTAGATATGTTGATGGTCTTAAGCATAACTTGTTAAGCATTAGTCAATTATGTGATATAGGATATGATGTTATGTTTAAACCATCACTATGCATTATAACAAATCCTAATGATAATAGTTTAGTTTTTAAAGGAATTAGACGTGGAAATGTGTATGTTGTAGACCTAGAAGATCTTGCAAAACATAACCAATGTCTAGTTGTAAATGAAACTAAAGATAATGATGCTAGTTGGTTATGGCACCGTAAGTTAGGTCATGCAAGCATGGACACAATAACTAAACTAGTTAAAAGAGACTCCGTGATAGGTTTGCCAAAATTAAAATTTGAAAAGAACAAAATATGTGAAGCATGTCAATTTGGCAAACAATCTAGGAACTCTTTTAAATCCATAAAATGTGTCTCTACTTCTAGGCCTCTAGAATTACTACACATGGACCTATTTGGTCCAACTAGAACAACAAGCCTAGGTGGAAATAAATATGGTCTAGTTATAGTAGATGATTACTCTAGGTACACATGGGTCATGTGCCTAGCACATAAGGATCAAGCATTTTCTGTTTTTAAGAAGTTCCATAAGGAAGTAACAAATGCTAGAGAGTCTTCAGTCATAGCCATTAGAAGTGACCATGGTACCGAATTCGAAAATCAATCATTTGATGAATTTTGTAGTAAAAAGGGGATAACCCATAATTTCTCAGCACCTAGGACACCACAACAAAATGGAGTTGTGGAAAGGAAGAATAGAACACTAGAGGAAATGGCTAGAACTATGTTATGTGAAAGTAACCTCCCTAAGTACTTTTGGGGAGAAGCCATTAATACCTCTTGTCACATATTAAATAGAGTTCTATTGAGACCCATTATAAAGAAAACACCTTATGAACTGTGGAAAAACAGAAAACCAAAGGTTAATTATTTTCATATTTTTGGATGTAGGTGTTTTGTGCATAATAATGGGAAAGATAATCTAGGGAAATTTGATCCTAAATCTGATGAAGGAATATTCTTAGGTTATTCTACAACTAGTAAAGCCTATAGAGTCTTTAATAAAAGAACCTTAGTCATAGAAGAATCTATATATGTAGTATTTGATGACTCTAGTGACATCTCCTCTAGTAAGAAAGTTAATTTTGATGATGATGTTGAAATACTTGAGGAAAAGATAGATGAGATGGGATTACAAGATGATAATCAAAAGTTGATTGAAGGAGAATCATCAAGCCAAGAGGCTATTGTGGATCATGGGCTAACAAAAGCTTGGAGGTATGCTCATGGGCATCCTAAGGAACTCATTCTAGATGATCCATCTCAACCGGTTAGGACTAGAGCTTCACTTAGAAATCTAAATAACCATCTAGCTTTTGTTTCACACTTTGAGCCCAAACATATAGAAGAAGCCGAAAATGATGTAAATTGGATAAATGCAATGCAAGAAGAACTAAACCAATTTACTAGAAACAAAGTGTGGGATCTAGTAGAGAGACCTTCTAAATATCCAATTATAGGTACAAAATGGATATATAAAAATAAGCTAGATGAAAATGGAATTGTTATAAGGAATAAGGCTAGACTAGTGGCAAAGGGTTATAATCAAGAAGAAGGCATAGATTTTGATGAAACCTTTGCTCCCGTAGCTAGACTTGAGGCTATTAGACTATTATTAGCATATGCATGCTCTAAGGATTTCAAACTATTTCAAATGGATGTAAAAAGTGCATTTTTAAATGGGTATATTAATGAGGAAGTGTATGTAGAACAACCTCCTGGTTTTGAAAATCATCAATACCCTAATCATGTGTATAAACTGAACAAAGCACTTTATGGATTAAAACAAGCACCTAGAGCATGGTATGAGAGACTTAGTAAATTCCTATTAGAACATGAATTCTCTAGGGGAAATGTAGACACAACATTATTTCTGAAAAAGCAAAATAAGGAGATGCTATTAGTACAGATTTATGTTGATGATATCATTTTCGGTGCTACTAACAATCGCCTCTGCGAAGAGTTTGCTGATTTGATGCAGAGTGAGTTTGAGATGAGCATGATGGGAGAGCTGAACTACTTCCTCGGGCTTCAAATCAAACAATCTGAAGGAGGCATCTTCATCAATCAAGCAAAATATGTCAAGGAGATGCTCAAGAAGTTTGATATGGAAGGAAACAAATCAATCAGCACCCCCATGAGCTCATCATGCAAATTAGATCAAGATGAATCAGGTAAATCTGTAGATCAAAAACTTTATAGAGGTATGATAGGATCTTTACTATATCTTACTGCAAGTAGACCTGATATTATGTTTAGTGTTTGCATGTGTGCTAGATATCAGGCTAATCCTAAAGAATCACACCTAGCTGCAGTTAAGAGAATTTTTAAATACTTAATAGGAACTAAGAACATAGGGCTATGGTACTCTAAAGAATCTAGCCTAAACTTAATAGGGTACACAGATTCAGACTTCGCTGGATGTAAGCTTGATAGAAAAAGTACCAGCGGGTCGTGTCAGTTTCTAGGAGAAAACCTAATCTCATGGTTTAGCAAGAAACAAAACTCGGTTGCATTATCCACTGCAGAAGCTGAATATGTGGCAGCCGGGAGTTGTTGTGCTCAAATCTTGTGGATTAAACAACAATTAGAAGATTATGGCAGTAAACAAGATAAAATCCCCATTAATTGTGATAATACAAGTGCCATAAATCTAACTAAAAATCCAATTCAACATTCAAGAACTAAACACATTGAGATAAGACATCACTTCATAAGAGATCATGTATTGAATGGTGATGTGTCACTCCAATTTGTTTGTACTGATAATCAATTAGCAGATATTTTTACAAAACCCCTAAGTGAAGAGAGGTTTAGCGTGCTTAGGAGGGGATTAGGAGTGATTGATCCATCCTAGTGGGAGTTTCCACTAGATTAATTGATTTTGATGATTAGAATGCGGTTAAAATAGAGTTTCTATTCAATGATCATCAAATCAGATCCCAATTAGGTGATTTTTCCTCATTTGGCACGGTTATAGCATGACTTTTAGGTGCGTGCCAAGGTTAGAGACGACTCGAGTAAGTTTCAGAGCCGGCTCCTAAGGGGGAGTCGACTCGCACATTGTCGGGAGTCGACTCGAAGTCTACAGGCGCATAAGGAGAGTCGACTCGCGCATATTCTGGAGTCGACTCGAGGTCGAGTCGACTCGCGACTCAGGGGAGTCGACTTGCAGTCGGGATCCGACTTTTTAACCCTAGGTTTGTCGTTTCGCAAACACTTTTCTTTCAAGCCGCCACTGTTCAAAAAGCCCTAGAGCCGACTCCTAGGTCGTCCCCGATCGTCTCCAACCTCTGTTCGATCGATTTTTCACCGGTTCTTAGGGTTTTCGTCCGTTCCTAGGTCGTCTCCGGTCCGTCCCGAGTCTCCTCCGTCGACCTTTCTCCGTCCTTTAGGTGTTTCTTCCCGTTTAGGTCAAGATGCCTCGTAAGACCGTGGTTAGGAAGAGGTCCCGTCCCGAGGCCGGTCCCGAGCGGCGCTCCAAGGCGCGGCACGATCCCGCGAGGCAACCACCTCCGGCTCGTTCCCCGCCTAGGGCGGTTCCCGCAAGGCCGTTGGCCGGGAAGGCCGTCACCACCGGGAGGTATGTCGACTTTGACTATCTCTCCCGGGAAGAGTTCATCATAGGTGATAGGCTTAGAGCCCAGGGCCTAGAGTACTTCCTCACTTTGGACCTTCCCACTTACCCTGGCCTTGTTCAAGAGTTTTATAGTACCGTCCATCGGGGAGATGGAGGTATCGAGGGCACAGTAGTAGGTGTCCCTGTGCGTGTCACGGAGGATCTCATTGCCCACATTCTCCACCTTCCATTAGTAGGGGTGGCTCCCGCACACCCTGAGGATAGAGTTGAGGCCCTTACGGTCGTCTTAGGGCATCCACCTCAGTCCCCCCTAGACGAGGTATCTGCTAGCTCACTTCCTATTGAAGTGAGAATCCTTTTGAGTATTCTGTCCAGGTCCATCTTCCCTAAGACAGGAAGATTTGATTTTGTAAATGAGAGGGACCTAGCTATTATGTCTTACATTCTTCAGGACGCCCCGGTCAACTTCCCCAAACTCATATATAGGTATATGTGTGAGCCCCTAGATAGACCTAGGCTCACCCTCCCATACGGCATGATTTTTACTCTTCTCTTTAGGGAGTACGAGATTCCCATTCCTGAGAGGGAACCCTCTCGTGCATTGCGATGGACAGATCGCTTGTGTACGGGGACCATGCACAGGATGGGGTTTCGGAAGAGAGAGGGGGTATGGGTTAGGAAGTCTACCCTCACCGCTCAGACCACCAGACCTTCACCCAGTCCTGAGCCTGATTCAGACTACCCAGACCTTCCAGACCATCCAGACCTTCCATCCACTCCTCCTGCTCCTACCACCTCCGCCGGACCTTCCTCCTCGGCACCATCCTCTATGGCGGTCCGGATTGATCCTGAGCAGCTCCGGGAGCTGCGACAGGAGATAGTCAGAGAGGTGAGGGATGAGCTGCTTCGGGAGCTCCGAGGTGCGGTGCCTGCTCCCACTCCTGCACCCGTATCTTCTCAGTTGGTCCCTTCCTTGACAGCCGTGACTGACATGACGGCTCATGTACGGGAAGAGATCTACAATGTCCGGAGTTTGGTCCAGGCCCAGTTCCACAGCATGAGTGAGGTCACGAGCTCCACTCGACAGATGCGAGAGGAGATAGGTCGTGACATGCACACCACCACCGAGGGGGCCGAGCGCTTGGCGAATGTACTCATCGACAAGCTGGACGCACTTCAGACATCGGTGACTGGACTTCAGGCGTCGGTGACAGAGCTCTCCACTACACATAGCAGAGCCACCACGTCTATCATCACACAGCTTGGCCATGTCACAGATGCAGTCACCCTCCTCATGGAGCAGAGCCGATTGAGAGGAGGAGCACCATCCTCGAGAGGAGGAGCCACATCCTCGAGAGGAGGAGCCACATCCTCCAGAGGAGGAGATGCATCCTCGAGAGGGGGAGCTTCATCCTCGAGGAAGACATAGATGTGTTTGAGTTTTGTTTTGTATTGTTTTACTTTACTTATTGTATGCTCAAATCTACTTCAATTCATATCAATACAATGAGTAGACATCTTATCTTCAATTATGTGCCATTGATTGTGGTTGATTACCTCCTTTTTGGTATGATGACAAAAAGGGGGAGAAATATGTATAAAATGTGTAAAAGGGGAGAAATATGAAAAAAAATATGTAAAAGAAATCAATGGAAATAAATAAAAAGATAAACTCTTAAAAACACACACAAATTTGTTCTAAGTGGATTCGGTACCTCGAGGCTCATTATCTCTCTTTTGGGGCTCCTAATGGAGTAATCTCCAGAATCTATTCAAGGGATATTCGGAGATTAGCTGAATCCTACTCAAGAACAAATTGACAGATTTTCCCTCTAAAAACAAAAAATTCAGTTCAAAAACTTCAAAGCATTAAAAGAAAATTCAGAGAATCAAAACATAGTTGAATGCATATGTTGAGGGGGAGAATCTGAATTTTAATCAAGCTAAATCATTAATGACATATAAGCCAAACAATTGATTGCATAATATGAAGGCTTATATAATTCCAAATGAAAGGGGGAGCTTTAACTCCGAAATTTGTTGTTTCACTCCTTTCAAACTTGGATAAATTAAATTATCAGACATTTGAATTCATTTATGGATTTTATTTCATTATTTATTGAGCAAGTCATTTTACATATACTCAAAGTTTTGTCATCATCAAAAAGGGGGAGATTGTGGAGTGATTGATTAAAACCCCATTTGATTTTGATGAGCTCAAAGCATTTGAGTATATCTTGTGATTACTAATGAATTCAATTGAGTGTTTCAGTGAAAATCCTGTCCAAGTGTCTCTAGATTTTGGTTCATAGTATTTTGGATAAGTTAAGAAGTCTGCTGAACCAAAGTCTGAGACTCGAGTCGACTCCCGAGTATCATGAGTCGACTCCAAGCGTATCAAGTTCACTGGCACGAGCTCGAGTCGACTCCAGACTAGTACGAGTCGACTCCGACTGAGAACAGAAAGCCTCATCTCAGAACCTGTCAACGAGTCGACTCCTGAAGTGCGCGAGTCGACTCCAATGTTCAACGAGTCGACTCCAGGGTAGTAAGTGTCGACTCCAAGAGGTACACAAAGAAAAGTCAGAGAGCAGTTTTCGAGTCTGAGATTCGAGTCGACTCCAGTGGAACGCGAGTCGACTCCAGTGGAACACGAGTCGACTCCGATGGTTGGCAAGTCGACTCCAGAGAAAGCAAGAGTCGACTCTCAGCGGTACACAAAGAAAAGGTCAGAGAGCATTTTATGGACTCTGAGATTCGAGTTGACTCCCGCAATACGCGAGTCGACTCCGAGACTGTGCGACCATCGACAGACAGAAAACCATGTTACTGCCTCTGAGATTCGAGTCGACTCCCAGACAGCTCGAGTCGACTCCAAGACAAGCTTCACGTCAAAAGGCAGAAGACCAACTTTCGGAAACTGAGAGCCGAGTCGACTCCAAGGAAGTTCGAGTCGACTCCAAGACTGGGTGAGCCAAAAGACAGAGAATCTGGAGTTCGGGCTCTGAGATTCGAGTCGACTCCAAGGACAGTCGAGTCGACTCGAGTGGACAAAATTCAAAATTGGATCCACGGACTTCAGTGGATGAGCCGACTCCAAAATTGCCAGGTCAGCTCCAGAAGTTGGTGAGTCGACTCCGGGTCAAGACGAGTCGACTCCCAGTCGTGACGGCAACTTTAATTCAAATTTGGAACAGTTGCCGAGTCGACTCCGGAAAAGCTTGAGTCGACTCCCGCTACAGCCGAGTCGACTCATGATCGCGCGAGTCGACTCCAACCCACCAACGGTCATATTGTCAGGCTGCGCAGAGTGTGCAGAACGGACAGAAAAAGCAGTGTAACGGCTAGTTTCCGTGGGGGTTGGCTTAAATAGCCACAGAAGACTGTAGCAAGGCAGAGAACAACCATTCCACTCCAAGCATTCAAGCTTTCAAGCTCTGCAACGTGCTCTTCAACGAAAAAGGGGAAGATCAGCATTTACTGCAACCAACTACATCTTTCCAGCAATTAAAGCCTCCTCCTCCTGCATTCAAGTCGACTACTCATTCGAGAGGAGACCGGAGTTCAAGAAGCCATTCCTCTACTTCAGCTTAAAAGCGTTTGAGGGCTTCTAAACTCCTCTTTTGATTATATTGTTTTACATCTGCTTTTGAGAAGCTTATTTTCCTTTCTTTCTATAACTTGTATTTACTTGGTTCAATCGGGGGATTGAATCAAGGGGATTAAGGTTGGTTGGTGAGCCAAGTTAAAAACCAACGTGTGTAAGGGTTTGATTGTGAGCCCGGGAAAACAATCGGGATTGGTTCTAGTCGGTGAGCCTGGAAAAACCGACCGAGTTCGTTGTGAGCTCGTAAAACAACAAGTTTGGTTGTGAGCTTGCAAAACAACCGGCTGTAATCCAAGGGGGTTATAGTGAATTCCCAAGAGAGACTTGGGGAGTGGACGTAGGAGCAAGGGGTAGCTCCGAACCACTATAAAACTCTGTGTTTGCATTGGATTGTCTCTCTTCTTCTTCCCCTCACATCACTCACAGCACTTAGCATTAATTAAATAACTTGCAATAGTTTTTAATTAATCAACCACATCGCTTTAATCATCTAAATTATTTTAAAACCCAATTCACCCCCCCTCTTGGGTTGTCTATCTGGGCAACAAACAGCCTTTGGGTTTCACTTCCAGTGATGGAGATCACAAGGTCTGTAAGCTGCAAAGGTCCATCTATGGACTAAAGCAAGCATCTCGAAGTTGGAACACTCGTTTCGATGACGCAATCAAAACATTTGATTTCATCAAAAACGAAGAGGAACCGTGTGTTTACAAAAAGGTTAGTGGGAGCGCTGTCGTATTTCTCGTACTGTACGTGGATGACATCCTACTGATAGGGAATGATATTCCCATGCTAAGCTCGGTCAAGGTCTGGTTGTCAAAAGAATTCTCCATAAAAGACCTTGGGGAAGCATCCTATATTTTGGGAATAAAAGTCTATAGAGATAGATCTAAAAGGATGCTTGGCCTTTCACAGAAGATGTACATAGAGGAGGTGCTGAAGAGGTTCAGCATGGAAAACTCCAAGAGGGGTCTCTTACCCCTTAGGCATAGAATTCATCTCTCCAAGAAGATGTGCCCCAACACATCTGAAGAGATTCAACGCATGAGCAAGATTGCCTATGCATCGGCAATAGGAAGCCTCATGTATGCCATGTTATGTACATGACCTGATATAGCTCTTGCTGTGAGTGTCACAAGCAGATATCAGTCGAATCCAGGTGAAAAACACTGGACAGCTGTGAAGAATATTCTTAAGTACTTGAGAAGAACTAAAGATTTATTCTTGGTTTTTGGAGGATCATCAGAGTTAAAGGTAGAAGGATACACAGATTCAGACTTCATGACTGATGTCGATGATAGGAAGTCAACATCTGGATATGTGTTCTTGTGCAATGGTGGTACGGTAAATTGGAAGAGTTCTAAACAACCGATTATTGCTGATTCTACTATGGAAGCTGAATACATCGCCGCCTCCGAAGCTGCTAAGGAAGGCTTCTGGTTCAAGAAATTCATTACGGAATTGGATGTAATGTCATCAGATGCCATAACACTCTACTGCGATAATAATGGCGCCATAGCTCTTGTTAAGGAGCCAAGGTCTCATCAGAAGTCCAAGCACATAAAGTGGCGCTTCCACCTCATACGCGACTATGTTGAGAAGAAATATGTAGAGGTGCAGAGAGTAGACTCCGCGGATAACGTGGCAGACCCGTTCACTAAGCAGCTAGTCAGCAAAAGACTGAAGCCCACCTTGAGAAGATGGGGCTTAGATATATGACTGATTGGCTTTAGTGCAAGTTGGAGATTGTTAGATGTATGCCCTAGAAGCCAATCTGGCTGACACATTATTAATTCTAGGGACATAATTTTGTACTTGACTATTTATTATTGAATAAATAAAAGGCATCTTTTCATTCATATTATTTATGTGTCTATGAATCGTCCAAGAAATTAATAAGATGATGATACATATTCTCAAGAGTTGAGAATTTGAGCCATGTATCATTGGTGATTAATTTCTAAATGCTCCTGATCAATGGATCATCACGAGGACGGTGATCGATCCGATCAGTGCACAGATCACTTTCCTTCTGGATGGACGAGACTTGAGTCCACAGTGTAGGGACACTGAAGTGATAGTGCAGGTGCTTGTTAGAGAACAAGGGTACTGAGCGTGACCAATACAAGAAGTCACTTGGATGTCTATCCACTCGTCAGTGACTTGCTTGATGTTGCAGTAGTGTGACTGGTCCTTTGACCTGCGGTGCTTCGGCTACTCACAGTGAGGTTATTGTAGTTTGACTGCACACATACATGGTCTCTAGCCATATGGGTCCATGCAGTGTAGATTGGCTGCAGTAAGTTCACTGTAGGAGTAGGGTATGCACCTATAAGGAATCTATCGACCTTGATAGATAAGGAGAGATCCTATGTGATTTATAAGACTGAGTTCGTAAGACCTCGGCCGGGGCAGTATGCACAGTGGAGAAAGAGTTTTCCACTCTCGAACTTAAGTCGAATAAATCTTCACATATGACAGACGATGGGGTTTGACGAGCTGTCCATGACCTCCGTCCTGTAGGGATCCACGATAGTAGGACTGTATCACATGATAACTGCACCTAGAGGTTCATCATTCTATTCTACTGGATAGCCACTACATGCTGCTAGGTGTCACTGGTGGATGGTGGGACTCACAGGGATTATCTCGATGATCGATAAACCCTAATGAGTAGAGTTGGAATCGTTCCAATCCATTGAAAGGAGTTTTCAATGATATTATGATAGAGATCATAATATATCAGAATAGGACCTATGGGGTCACACACTAGAAGTATTGACCGATTCGATGGTTGAATCGTGATTAGGAATCACAAGTAATCAATTCGATTGATATTCAGTTGAAGAAGGAACAAAGGGAATTGATTAATTGGACTTAAACACAAATCCTACTTCGAGTAGAATTCCTAGAGTCCTAATTGGATTAGGACTGAGAATCCTAGTTGGAGTAGGACTGGGATTCCTACTTGGAATAGGATTCCTACAATCCTAATTAGATTAGGATTTTTGAATTAAAATTGGATTCCTACTTGGAATAGGATTCCTAGAAGACCTAATTGGATTAGGACTTCGGATTCAAATAGAGTCCTAATTGGATTAGGACTAAAATTAAATATGTCCTAATTTGGATTAGAGTTTCTTAAGTTATAATTAATTATTAATCTAATAAATCAATAAGACTCCTAATTGGATTAGGATTGAAGAGTTCAATTGAGTCAAAATTGATTTAAGTTCTAATTGGATTAGGACTTACCTAGATTGGATCCAAATTGGTTCACCCTTGGGCTAAGCCTAATTGGATTAGGGCTTGACCACATTAGGGCATCCCAATCCTTACTTAATAAGGATTAGGGCAACCATGAAGGAGGGGCACACGCCCCTCCTCCTTTTCTTGGCTTGTGGCGGCAACACAAGAGGGGCTGGCGCCCCTCTTGGAAGGTGATCAAGGGCTCCTAATTTGTAGGAGCCCTTCATACCTTTAAAAGGGGAGCAAGGGGGCCGGCGCCCTATTCATGTGAATCCTCTCCCTTCCAAGCCGTGGCCTCCCTCTCCTCCTCCTTGGATCAGCCGCAAGCAAAGGGAAGAAAAGGAAAAGCCATTGGCGGCCCCCTCCTCTTCTCTTCCTCCTTCCAACGCAAGGAAAAGGGAGTAGGCTGCAAGGGTTTTGGTTCTTCATCCAGTTGCCTTCTTCTTCTTCCTCCTCTCAAGCACAATCAAGGGTTGATTGATAGAGAGAAAATCAACCATCAAAAGAAGTCTTTGCAAGGGAGCTAGCACCCCAGAAAGACAAGAAAGCTTTGATCGGTCCTCTGCTTCGTGTGGATACCCGTAGAGGCCGGACACTTGAACGGCTTCAAGCGAACCCTCTTTCTAAAACCATGATGTTTTGAGAGGCCTGCGTGCCTCCTAAAAGGGAGATGTAATTTATTTTTATTTTATTTTATATCTGGTTGTATTTCTGTGATGTGATGTACGTCAACGATCAAGTCAAAGATGATGCATGAGATGAGCAGGGGTCTAAGCGGTTGATGGCGATTGGATCAAGAGTTGGTCAAGGATCGAATCAAGGAGGCTTGGAACCAATTCAAGAGTTGAAGACTAGTTGATCGATTGACGTGCATGTGCTTGTAATACGACCTAACTAGAATCCATGATCATCACCTATTTAAAGTTTAGCTTTAATTATTGCTGCGATTATAACTGCCTGCAATGTGCCGTTTGCATGTGATGTGAATGAGAGTCGGGTAGATAGGTTTACATGTGATGTAGCAAACCCAATTGAGACCTAAATTAAAACCTCCTCAATCAAGTCGAGAGTGAACCGACATGAGCAAGTCATATTAGATTAATTGATCTAATTGGTGTCTAGGAAAGCATGAAAGGTGGTTACTTAATTAGGACCTTACTCTCTGAGTAAGAGGAGCCTCCCACCTGCTTACCTGGCCAATTGTTCGATTACCTCTTATGAAGAGCTCAAGTTGCAAACACTAAGACCTGATTAACCAATATTAAGTCAATAGGTCTTTCACTGTAGTAGAGCTGCTAAGGTCTTTCTGATGTTGATTTGTCTCGGCTGGACACAGTGGTCAAGTTGCATCGGGGGGCTGGACCTCTCTATAGACATGAGATGTTGTAGGGTAAAGGTGGGGTTGGGCACCAATAATGTTAGGTGAGGACCCAATGACGACTTTATTCCTACGGTTATATGGTGGGTCTGACTTAACTAAGAAATGGGACCAATAACTGTTAGGTGAGGTTTTCATGGCTTAGAGACCAAGTTACACTGCAACATGCTTGAGAAGCATTGTACAAGAGTTGTACATTCATCAATCTATGTGTCACCAATAACTGTTAGGTGAGGTGGCATGTAAATCGGTGGGACCGCAGTACCCACTAGAAACCCTAGTCGTGTGGAATTTCCGTTTCCCTACCAGGAGAGTGTGAGGGATTCGAGAAAATAGTGGGAGTTACATTTGTTCTAAAAGACCTTAGAACAAATTAATGATCAAGTACAAAAGTCTAACTAGAATCTTTACTCTCTGCAGATACAATGTCAGCTTCAAACCCTTTGATCCGTATTCTTGAGACCAACCGACTGACCGGAACCAATTACAAAAACTGGTTTAGAAACCTCAAAATTGTTTTGGACTGTGAGAAAATAGGCTACATACTCGATTCAGATAGCCCCACACTACCAACACGTCCTACTGATGTTCAGCGTCAGATGCATCAAAAGTGGATGGATGATGACATTAGAGTTAAATGCTATATGATGGCATCCATGTCAAATGAACTCCAATGCCAGCATGAAAATATGAAGACTGCTAGGGACATACTGGCACACCTGCAAGAGTTGTATGGTGAGCAGAGTCGCACAGCTCGTTTTGAAGTGTCCAAGAGGCTCTTCAAGACAAAGTTGCGCGAAGGGCAGTCTGTCCATGATCACGGTCTGACTATGATCAAGGACCTAGAGGAGCTTGAGAAGCTCGGAATGAACATGCACAAGGAATTGCAAGTGGATTTGATCCTACAGTCACTTCCTGATTCATTTGGTCAGTTTATAGTAAACTACCACATGAATAAGATTGAATGCACTAAGACTGAACTGATAAACATGTTGGTAACTGCTGAGGGAGCTTTGAAAGGTTCAAGGGGCAATGTCCTTGCTGCTGAGTTGACTTCTGGTTCCAAGAAAAAGTCTACTTGGAAGAAAAAGAAGCCTGCTAAGAAGCAGAAGAAAGACAAGAAACCAAAGAAGGAAGTTCAAAAGAAAAAGGCTAATGACAAAGGAAAATGTTTCCACTGCAATGTCGACGGCCACTGGAAGAGAAACTGTCCTTCATACCTCGAGAGCCTGAAGAACAAGAAAGGTGACACACCTTCAGAAGGTATAGACTTGCTCATAATTGAAACTAATCTAACGGTTTCTTCTACTTCTAGTTGGGTTATAGATTCTGGTTCTAGTGCTCATCTATGCACTACCATGCAGGGTCTAAAGGAAAGTAGAAGGCTGGCGGAAGGTGCGGTAACCCTTCGGGTTGGCAACGGGGCAAAAGTTGCTGCTGTGGCTGTGGGCACCTACCATCTGCGACTACCGTCTGGTTTTAGTTTATTACTTAGAGACTGCTATTATGTACCTGCTGCTAGCAGAAATTTGATTTCTGTTTCATGTCTAGCACAGGATGGTCATGTTTTCTAAACATTATAAAAACTGATCTTAAGAATTCTGAATTATTTTCTAAGTCATCCTAACATATATAACAATATATTCCTTGAAACACTCAGTTGAATTCATTAGTATAATATGAAATATACTCAAGTGTTTTGGGCTCACAACAAGAAGAGAACAATAATCATTATATGACAATATAATGGTTTCAATTATTATAAAAACTGATCATAAGAATCCTGAACCATTTTCTAAGTCATCCTAACATATATAACAATATATTTTCCGAAAAACTCAGTTGAATTCATTAGTATAATATGAAATATACTCAAGTGTTTTGGACTCACAAAATCAAATAAGAGAACAACAATCACTCAACAAGAAGTAACTCGGTTAGTTAGGCTAGCAGTGGAGCTTGGAACAAAGTAGTTGTCTTTGATGCAAGATATATGGTTGAGTCATGATAACTGGGTTTAATGATGTTGCGAGGGAGATTGATAACTCTCACACAGGGGTGGCCCAAAACATTTGGAGACCTAAGGCAGATTCAGTGGATGAAAACTTTTTTTAATATTAAATTTTTTTAATAAATATAAAATATTTTAAAAAAAGATATGAAAATAGATAGCTGTCAAGTACATTATTTCAACAAAGATACATGAATGCAATAAATACAGACAAAAAACCTCTTTTTGATATAATTTTTGAATAGAAGTACGAAAAGGTAATTATGCTTAAGGAAGGGCCCATGAAACTGATTAAATAACTGAGATAATGCTTGGCAGTATTGTTTACCATGTCAAGCAAGAGCGGAAAAAAGGTTATCCCATGGCACTTGATGGTCAAGGTAAAAGAAGAGAATTTGTCCAGAAAGGGGCCTCTAGAAAGTAGGGGCATTATGGAAAATTCACTCCATCTAATTAATAAAAGTCCCATCCCACCATCTCCCCTTCAAGTGAGTACACTGCAACATCACAGCACGGCAGCCATTCAATCCCCCCTCCCTCCTTTTCTCTCTCTACCCTCCAAGAAGTCCATCTCCAATCCCCCTATCTTTCTTCCTGATGGCCCAGCTGAGTAATGTGAGGGAAGAAAAACCAAGACCAAAACCAAAAAAGAGAGGGGATGAAAGATAAAGAGTGCCTTCAGATATGTGTATCACGCCAACCAAATCCTCCCTCTCTCTTTCTCTCCACCCAAAACAAAACTACTGTCCCCAACTTCGCAAATTGCCCCTCTGCAGGCCAGGAAACTCTCCACCCCCTTCCATCAAGGGGAAAGACTCATAGCCAGCTCCTGTTTCCATTTTATGTAGGCTTTTGCTTCCTTTTGGTCACGGTCAGACACAAAAAACAGAGCAAGAAACCTTCCTCTCTCTCTCTCCTCTCCTCTTTTTATTTCATCGCAAGTCGGTGCCTTTTTACTTTCTTCCTTTCTTCTATGGTTATCTTCCTTTTGCCTCCTGGAGGCCTTTCATTGGCCCGAGGCCTTAGGCGACCACCTCAGTCGCCTAAAGCTCGGACCGGCCCTTCCCTCACATGCATGCTCAAGCATGGAAAGGGTCGGAACAGTAAGATCATATGCTGAATTTTTTTCACTGCATGCAAAGTTTGTATTAGTATGCAGCATCAAAATGGATCGAGCGTGGATTCCGTAAAAATGATCCTGAGTAGATCAAAAGCCACAAACTTGATTTGGCCAGCAAGAATTATTTAGTTCAAGAACGGCGTGCGGCCTTAAGTAATTACAACCAACGTGGTCTTGATCTGATCTAGACCTACCGTTTGATTCATCGGCTTTCACTAAGATTGCTTAGACCCTGAACCGATTCTCGTCCGATTTGGTTAGGCTATCGGGCCTGGATCTTACCATTCCACATGTAGCACTGATTTTGTGTGCAATTTCTTCTTTTTAACTTGAAAGTAGGTGCTTCAATTTTGAAGTGCTGCAGAGTTTCAGCACCTCACACATCCTTTGGCGTGACGGTCTTTCAGTGCTATCTCATACAATAAATTGGTCCGGTGAGCATTTTGACCTAGCTTTCGACCTGCTATATATGCCATCCCAGTCTTGCTCTTTTCCTTCTCTAATTTTGCTTAGCTTAAATCATCTCCCTTGGATTTCTAATGCCCACATCTCGAGGACTACAGCTGAGTTTTATCTCATTGAGCCTTGTAAAACCATTTTCATGGTCCAATGCAGCATTAACTGCACGTTATTATTGAGATACCCATTATGCATGTGGCCCACAACACATTACATCAAAATTTAATTTTTTTCAGCAATACATGACTACATGCAGGTACAAATGCCCCAAACATTTACTTATCTAGATGAGCAATGTTACACTAATTCAGAAAATCACTTTAAAAGTCACTTAGATGTCTTGCCCTAATTGCTTTGCTTCATTTAATAGCATACTTGCACATGATGCCAATTTAAAGGAGGGTTCAGGTTGTATATTTTATGTTAAAAAATAATTGATCTTTTTTGCGATGTTGGAATATATCTTGTATTGGCATTTTGATGTTACCTTTTTTTTATCTATCTGCACAGATCTTTGGGTACTGCACGGCTCATGGTGAATTTTTGGATGATGTTTTCAAGACCACTTCAGCAATTCCCGTCTCAATTCACGACGTGCATCCAATGCTGACATTTTGGACAGAGCCATGTCTCAGGCTACGGAAGTCACTTCGGTGACACCATCAACTTCATCTGGATTGGCCAGAAATATCTAGAATACCTGTTCTAGTGTTGCAGCGTCTAGGTATGTTTCTTTTTCTTGCGTACTCCTACCGTCTGGTTATCTTAAGATGAATTTTGATGGTGGTATGGCGATGGATAAAGTATCCGATAGAGTGAGTTTTGTTGTCAGAAACCATTATGGTAGATTGATTGCAACTGATGGACGGAGCTCACCAGACTTGACTACTGTAGGGGCGGAGCTATGAGCAGCATCATGGGAGGGCATCCTGTATGCGAGACGTGTGCTGGGTGTCGATAGATTGTGTATTGAGGAACACTTTGCCACGGTGATTGATTGGATATGGGGAGCAGATAGGTATGGCGATGGTCACCCGTTGATTCGGAATACTCGCAAATTGGTATAAGAGTTGTCCGCTACCCAAATTGTTCATATGTATGGAGAGGCAAATAAAGGAGCGGAGTGGGTCGCCTCATATATGGCACGTCATTCTGAAGATGTCATCTGGATGAGCTTAGCAGGTGCTCTCTATCTATTGCACTGCTTATTTTCTTTTGATTTGGCAGGATGTACTGAAAATGAAACGCCATTTAAAAAAAAAAAAAAACAATCAAGTTGTCACGTCAGCATTGCAGCCACTCCCCCTGCCACGTCTTTCTCTTTGCCCCCCGCGTGTACACAACCGCAGCTCCGCTACTCGGAAACAGCCGGCCCCTCTTTAATTTCTTTTTTGTACTTTAGACCAAAAGGTGAGAAAAAGAAAAGTTCCATGGCGGAAAGCGGGTCGAGCTCTTCTTCGAGCTTCTCGCCCGTCGCATAGAGCCATGGGTGTGAGGAAAATCCCGGACAGCACCTCGCCCGCAGACTCCCCACGCCGTCCCGGCCCCAAAAACCGCCTCCCGAGAGAAATCTCGAACCAACCTCTCCACCTCCTTCTCTTGTCCCTGTTCCCATTGGCCAAAATACCCCTCTTCGTCACTCTTCTTATCTCATACATACAAGGTTATCCCGGTCTATCGTGCCAATATTCTTTCACCGTGCCACCCCGTCACCTCCGACCCCCGGACACGTGCTCAGATTCTTTCGCTACCTTTTTCTCTTGATATTTTTCCCTTCCTCTCAGATCTGACTTCCCCCCTCTCCTCGTCGCCTCTTATAGTTTATAACGTTCATCCATCTTAGAAGTGAAGAGAAGATGACACACGCACACACAGAGAGAGCAGTTGCAATAAAGATTTAGAACGTTGCCAACCATTTGTTATCGCTAGGTAGGTATCTTAATGAGTCGCTTGTTCACTTCTCCCAGCAGCGTTTGCTTCCACTAGACCGAGATATTTAATCTTTTCTTGCAAACTTCCTCAGGGATTTGCTGCACCTGCCAGGACTTTGGATTTCCATTTTTATGCTGTGAGTTATTTCTTAGGCGCATCATTCTACCCGACTCGATCCCGTCTTCAGTTTTCCCTCCCTGTCTCACGACTCAATTGTTTTTTTTAAAACTATTGCTCGTTTTACGGAGTTTATATATATATAATTCCCATTGTTATGCTGTGAGTTATTTCGTCGGTGCATCATTCTACCTGACTCGATTCCTTCTTCAGTTTTCCCTCCCTGTCTCCCGACTCAATTGTTTTTTTAAAAAAAACTATTGCTCGTTCTACGGAGTTTATATATATATATATATATATATATATATATATATATATATATTTCCCATTCTTATGCTGTGAGTTATTTCCTCGGCGCATCATTCTACCTGACTCGATTCCTTCTTCAGTTTTCCCTTCATGTCTTACGACCAATCATTTTTTTAAAACTATTGCTCGTTTTACGGAGTTTATATATATACGCATACGTGAAAAACTAAGATGGCTTAGACACTTTCGTTTGGCCTAGTTTTCTTCGTTGCGGATATTCTTCATCTCCATCCTTCGCGTTTCGCGTGTAAGGTTGGTGTGGACGGAGATCGCAAAGCAAGGGGCTGGTTTCGTTCTTTAGGGAGCGACCCCCGCCTCGCATCACGACAATATACGGACACTTGGTCGTAGCGCTCGTTTTACGATTTCTAAACCCACGCCGCCCGTTATACCCTCATATATTCTTAAAATTACGACAATGTCCCTACGAAGGAAAACTTTTTTGCTGAAGCGAGTTCTGCCGTCCATGTCGACAGGTTGTGTGTGATGGACGGCGGATTCAGTTTTCTGATAAAAAATTTTATGCGGCCGTTGAGGTGGGTTTCGAGGACATATGTGTGAAGTTGGCGATTGTGGCATTGTCGTGGTTTCTTTGGAAAATGTTAGCTATTTAAGGGATATGGGTTCGCGAGAAGGGGGGGGGAGGGGAAGGAAGACGAATCCCCCTAACTAGGTTTGGTTATTTCTTTGATTTCAGATCGACCTCAGACGCTTGGAGGCCCCTCAAATAAACAAAGAGAAAAAGGGAAGAGGACTCCCCGGCGGCGGCGGCGGCGGCGATCATGCCATGCACGGCGGCGGCGGCGGCGATCATCCACCGCGGGTCACCGGCGGCGTCGGCGGTGGCTAAGGAGCACCGCCGCAGCCGCCGGGACGGGATCCGGCGGTCGGGGTCCGGCACCGACCTCGTCGGGATGCGGCGGTCGCGGTCGGAGCCCCAGCTCCGGTGCTCCCTCAGCGCCCCCCGCCCCGCCACCGCCGCTTCCGCGCCGGCGAAGCTCAAGACTAGCCGCTCCGTCGGCCTGCTCTCCTTCATCCCCAACTCGATCCGATCGTTTCTGTTCGATTCGGAGGAGGCGCATGGGGGGACGAGATTGGTGGATCCGGATGAGAGCAGCGAGGAGGAGGTGGGATCGGAGACGGAGAAGCGATCGAACTGGGTGGAGAGGATCTGGGAGCTGAGAAACCACTGGTGGGATCGGAAGCCTAGAGAAGACGAGAAGGCCGCCGGCGACGGCGATGGCGAGGAGACGGAAGAGTTCTGCCGGGCGAGTTACGACTCGGGCGATGAAGGGGGAGCGGGGGAGGAGCGGAGCGAGTGGGATCGGGAGTCGTTCGCCCGGCTCTTGGCCCCGGTCCCGTGGACGGACGCCAAGCTCTTCTCCCAGTTGGCGTTTCTCTGTAACATTGCCTACGTGATACCTGAGATCAAGGTTAGTTTATTTCCTCCTCTCATCACATGATCATGATCTGATCAAATAGTTGGTTTCCTTTCTTTTTATGAGTTTAATTAATTAAATCATTATTTTTAATCTCATACAAAGAACCTGGAGGGGGATTTGTTAGTTCGCGAGAATATGTTGGCAAGCTACAGGGGGGGCGCGTTGGATTGAGTAGCCGTTGAGAACTTTGTATATTATCTCACGTCAAATTGTTCCGCTGTAGGCTTAGTTTGAGTTTACCTATGACTTCAAGCCCTTGTTTAAATAGGTCATGTATTCGTACTATTTATCCTACTTTTTTACTAGCATGTTGCTATCAACCACCCCTCAAATCACTTCTTGGCTCACCAAACTGATACGGCAATTAGAGATAAATTAGGACCTCGTCGTCTCCTCTATTGTCACGAATCAAATTGTTCAACGCTGGTCTTGGATTGAGTTTCTTCATCGTCAACATCAGACATTTATAGTCATAGAATTTGTTTTTGACTTCTAATATATATTTCATTAATACTTTCAACTCTTTGCCACCATCTTTGTTGTTATCATAGTACTACGATCAATCATCTATCAGAATGCCACTCAGCTCCAGGCGGATCTAGTGGTTGGGGATTGGCATGGTTCGCAGGCAGGTCGGTGGTGTTAATCGGGTCCAATTTTCCATTTAACCAATCACCAATTCCCATGTCAAACTGGTGAACTGAGAGATGAGAGATCATCTAGCAGATGATTTTTAATGTTTTTCTTTCTATCCGTATAATAAAAACAATAATTTTGTAGTAACCATTATTTATTGCTATAATAATCTACGAAAAATACAATGAATCTTGCCAATTGTATTAAGATTTATTCTTGTGATACAATGATCATCTAATAACATAGTAGCCAAAAAATAATTGTACTTCAATTTTTTTTTTAATAATTTATCATTTAGTGTGAACTTTTGGGGTATATCCACCTTCTCAATTCCACGTGGCCATGGGTCTAATTGAGTTTTGCTTCTGTATATTTTTATTTCCTAAAATTGTTTCATTTTCTTTTAATCTCATCTCTTGAAAGGGCCAAACCTTTATATCTCATGACAACCGGTTCAACCTGCCTCTATAAGGCAAGCGCGAAAGGAGACGACGATGGCCTCTTTCCTTTCTTTTGCATCCTACACCACCTTGGTTGCGAGAGAGAGGATAAAAAAATATAAAATATATAAATAAATCTATTTTATCCTATCAGCTTAAGCTTTTGAGATAAATAGTGATTTCAACATTATATGATGAGATGGAACACAAATATCCCCCCTATTTTTTACTGAATAATTCATGGTATATCTGGTTACCAAAAAAAAACAATCCCAGCCGTCCACTCCAAAACTATAAATGGTTCTCATGAAAATATACTGAAACAGAACTCCAAGAATGTTCACTAAACAAGATCAAGATCTGAGCTCCTTTTTAAAAATGAAAATCCCTTCTGTTTTATCCCCCTCGCCTGCATGGCGTGGGATGGGCCTTTCAAATTGTCATCATCAGCTTCATCATCATTAATATTTCTGAAATCGTTATGCTGGGGGACTTGGGTCTTGGGAGAATTTACGTATAAAGTGGTTTTTTTAACGTAATTAATCTTATACTTTTCTAATTATAGGCAGAGGACCTGATGAAATACCATAATCTTCGGTACGTCACTTCCTCGTTGGAAAAGAAATCGGAGGCCGCAATCAAGGCCCGGCTCGAGAGCGACTCGACCCATCCTGCGCCTGAACCGACCGGTCCGTGCCGAAGATCCGGCCCCGGAACCCAGCTTCCGATCCGGCCCTCCGTGGCCTACGAGATCGCCGCGTCGGCCGCGTCCTACGTCCACTCCCGCGCCAAGGGCCTCCTGTCCCTCGGCCGGGAACCCAGGGTCACCAATCGCGGGGAGAGATTCGGCGAAGGGCCGGAGGAGGCGCTGTCGCCGAAGGGGACTCCGGGCCAGGAGGCACTCGGAGAAGGGCCGGCGGAGGAGCAGTCGCCGAAGGGGAGTCCCGGCCGAGTGTACAAGACCAATGTGGCCGCTTACGTGGCAAGGTCGACGATGACGGCGGTGGTGGCGGCGGAGGAGGAGGCGCGGCAGGAAGCGGCGGAGGATCTGCGGTCGCTCCATTCCTCGCCGTGCGAGTGGTTCGTATGCGACGATCCCAGTACCTGCACTCGCTGCTTCGTCATCCAGGTCGGTTAAATCCGACAATTGCCCTTGAACTTCTCATTTATTACATAGTTGCCCCTGTCGTTCCAAATTCTGCCACTAACTGTTCGACCAAATGGCAGGGTTCGGATTCGCTGGCTTCCTGGCAAGCCAACCTGTTCTTCGAACCCACCAAATTTGAGGTAAGCTCACCGTGAGTTTTCAACCGCACTTTTTTCTTCTCCTTTCCTTTTTTAATTTTTCTCAGTCCTTTGGTTAATCTTTACGTTTATCTTCTTTCTTTCTCTTTCTTTCACCTTTTTCCAGACACTTGTATATATTATATAATTACAATGGGTTTTAAATAACGACTGTTCTTTATAAATGGCTGTTGCATGGTGAAGGTCTCTCAACATAATGGCTATTGAAGGTCTTAATCTTCATAGCTTCCAATTTCATCAAAAAAAAAAAAAAAAGGAATCACATTTTTATGTCAACTCCGGAAAAAAATGTTCATATGAACAGTGATTTGGAAATAAAATTGTTAACCTTTTTTTTTTTCTTCACCATCCGTTGTTTTTCACTATGTCAGTATTTACGGTTATTATAACAATCAATATCTTATTATCAGCTCAGGCTAAATTGAGCAAATGATGGCCAATGCTTCTTTTATAATAATGAAGAAGAACGGTACAGTAGGGTCCATTATTAGACTCTTATGTCGTTATGTTTCGAAAGTTATCTAACTTGATCTGGGGTTGCATCTGAAAAGGAGACGGAGGTGCAGGTACATCGAGGGATCTATGAAGCGGCGAAGGGAATATACGAGCAGTTCATGCCAGAGATCGAGGAGCACCTGGAGCATTGGGGTGACAGGGCAAAGCTTCGATTCACGGGGCATTCTCTCGGAGGGAGCCTCTCGCTCCTCGTCCACCTCATGCTCCTGTCTCGGGGCTTCGTCAAGCCCTCCACCCTCCTCCCCGTCGTGACCTTCGGCGCCCCGTCCGTGTTCTGCCGGGGGAAGCGGGTGTTGCAAGCGCTGGGGCTGGGCGAGGGGGAGGTGCGCTCGGTGATGATGCACCGGGACATCGTGCCCCGAGCCTTTTCTTGTGGCTACCCAAACCACGTCGCCCAGGTCCTGAAGCGCCTTAACAAAGCATTCCAGTCTCACCCTTGTCTCAATAACGAGGTGAGTCCTCTTTCTAGCTCTCATTTCTTTCATGATACATGGGTCTCAATCTGAATCCTGTCGTGGCTCTTATGTTAATGGTCCAACAATAATGGATTAACTTGCCATTTCTGGAGCTGGGTCCTGCATATATTTTACCCGTTTATTATTTTCAAAGGGTGCAATTTGAATTAATTAGTTCAGATTAGAATTCGATCTAGCACCAAAATTTTCAACCCAAATGCAATGAAACTAGGGTTAGGTTAGATTAGTTGGGTTGGCTTGGTCCAAAAGGGGTAGTATTGGCAAAATCTGACCCTTATCTGACATCCCATGCAAACCCACCATAAGTTAATGGGTTTGAATAGGTAATTGGGTTGATTTAGTCGACCCAGTATCAGTCAAATTATATCTCGGTGGGTTTAAATTCAGCCTCTAGATCTGTGAGACACATGGGGTTAACCAAATTGGCTCCTGGAACTAACACGGTTAATAGTTTCTAGTTTTTTAGTATGATTCTATTCACTTGTGAAAGGTTATATTGAGTGATGGATAGGATGTTCCATGAAGTTTTAGAATATGGGATTGTATTTTAGCTAATTTTACCCTTAATTAGTTCATGACCGTCATGTATCCTGATTTTCTAAAATTTTATAATTATAATGATATATTTGAAGTTCAATTATTTTATTGTTTGTTGTCTTAGAATACCATTTTTGCTTTATTTTTTACTTGTATGTATACTTAACAGGAGTGAAGATTTAAATGGGTCAATGTGTGGAGGTCTGAGTTATATAAAACAAATGAGTTGGGTAAGGATTTATGCTTTCTAACCCAATTATACATGAATTGGGTATGGGTTTAGAGTTTTTTTTTAATATGAACAAGATTTGAACCAATGAAACCTAACCTAACCTAACCAACTCGGGTGCCACCCAAGTTGCCACCCGAGTGCAACTTGTGTTGTGCTTGATCCAAACCCACCTGCATGATTGGGTTGAACCTCAACTCAACCCAATCCAACATATAAATCAATAATTATTCAAATATATATATATATATATATATATATATATATTTCATATAGGCAAATTATCTTTTTATATGAATATATATTTGTATTTTTGAAATTTTGGGATGAGTGAGATCTCAATTCAACAAATATTAGTTCAATTAAAATATCGCAAAACCCAACAAATACAACCCAACTTGAATTTAGCTTATAATAGCATTGTTTTATCAAATCATTGATTCTGTTTGGACAAAGATCTTGTTGGTATGATATATTTTTTGTAGGGCATCTTATTAAGAAAATAAAAACAAGGGCGGTCGAAGAAAATGGGATGACAGAGGAGCAGCTAGGTTTAAGGGATACGATAAATCACCTTTTAAAAGTGATCCTTTAACCCTAAAGGTTAGGCATCAGTTGGTCCATTTAACAACTTGGATCTCTTTCAAAACTGGCGCTTCACCGCAATTTCTATAGAGGTGCCCTGTTAGACGTTAAGACCTTCCGTAGGGATGAAAGTGGATTGAATAATATCTGTCCGGATTCATTTTTGTATCCGAATCTATTCGGATATTGGTAGAAATTTGAGTATATAATCGTATCCATATCTGTCAAAGAAAAATGGATATGGATATGATAGACAACTATCCAAATATCCGATTTCATTTGTAACCTTATTTAATTTTATATGACACTCATGAACTTTTAAGAAAAATAAATGGTCATATTAACATGCTATTAACTTGATTTATTATCTACTTAATAATATCTTTGATTCTATTGTTATAAAGTTTAACTATTCCATTTATATTTGTATTTATATCTACACTTTTGATTTGTATTCGTATCCATTTAAAACAAATATGAATATAAATTTTTATTTTTACATTCGACTAACATCCGCATTCATATTTATATTTATCAAACAAAATAAATATGGATATCGGTATGCTAGTATCTGATCCGATTATAACCCTAATCTTCTGGCATCCAAAGACATGACCTTGATTTGGGTTTATCCGTAGCCCAACCCAGATGAATTATATAATTGAGATAACCTGATGTGGAACTACAGCTTAGCATGATTTTGCCTTTTCCTTGGTTCAGAAAGTCCTATATTCTCCACTGGGCCAGACGTACATCCTTCAACCCGACGACAAAACCTCTCCTCCCCACCCTCTCCTACCCCCAGGAGCAGCTCTCTACATCTTGGACGGAAAGAACGCAGCCGAAGGGGGCGCATCGACGAAAGCGACGGCGGCCGGCGCCCTTAGAGCCTTCCTCAACTCTCCGCATCCCCTGGAGACGCTGAGCGACCCGGCGGCCTACGGCTCCGACGGCACCATCCTCCGCGACCACGACTCCAGCAACTACCTTAAGGCCATGAGCGGGCTGGTCCGGCAGCACACCAAGTCAGTGGTCTGGCGGACGCGGCGGCAGCGTTTCCACCAATTGTGGCCCCTCCTCACCCACCATGATCCGAGAATGGAGAAACCGGGCCTGCTCACTCAGGAGGTGCTCTGAGGACTAGACTGGATCTCTTCGTCGTTTCCCATTGTGAAAAGTAGTAGATTTGGATCCTTTAGTTTTGTACATGGAAGCAGTCTTTTTCTTTTTGTCCTTTCCGTCGTGTTCTATCAATGTACGATGGATTCGTACGGGCGCCTTTAAAATTTAGTTTCTTGTCAACATGTTAACCTAAGGGACTATTAGCATCGATTTCAGGCGCAAGAAAATTCTAGCATCAAACAATAACTCAAGTGGGTGCAATTGTCGCGAGTCTGGACCGGTTTTTGGTTGGCACAAGTTAAGATTTGTAACATCTTCGAACTTGGAAACCTCCGCAAATAGCACTGCTATGGCACCAAGTCAGACAAGGTTCGGACAACATTTAGGGACCAGATCAGACAAATGATGAGCCTAGAGGCCGGCCTGGCCATAGCCGGCCAAAAGAACCAAAGGCAAACAAGCGTGTGCACAAGCCGTGACTAGTGCTTGTGCACAGAATCGTCACCAATAGCGGTGCGCAGGACCAGCTCGCACACCAGATTTCACCCCATCAGCCCATCGAGCGCTAGGTCGCACAAAACCGTCTACGCGCATGCAGTATCGTGCGCCAGGTCGCGCACAAAGGCGGATCACACCAGCCAGACAAGGAAATGACCGAGCATGCAACCCATAAGCTTCTATGCGCCCGCCCAACTGCACGAGCCAGCCAAACAAGGAAACGGCCAAGCGCGCAACCTACAAGCTTCTGTGCGCTCGTCTAGCTGTGCGTGTCCTTGCGCGAGCTCTTATCCGAGTGCGCAACCCACAAGCTTCTGTGCGCCCGCCTAGCCGCACGCGCCAGCCAAACAAGGCAACGGCCGAGCGCACAACCCACGAGCTTCTGTGCGCCCGTCCAGCCACGTGCGCGCAAGGGCGCGCGCTCTTGTCCAATCTGCGGGCCAGTGGCCAGCGCGTCTGCGCTTGCGGGCCTGGCATGCTTTGGTCAAGCATGGCAAGGATATCTGTGCGATAGCAGTGCACAGGCCACGACAACAACTTTCCCAACCATCCCAACAGGGCATTCCTTCCCTACTACCCTAATGGGGCATCTGGCCAAAGCTCCCTCCGAGGGTTCCAAAGTACTGAGGAGCACTGCAAACGGGGCAATTCCAACGGGGCATCCGGCCAAAGCTCACCCTGAGGGTTCCAAAGTACCAAGAAGCATTGCAAATGTGGCAACAGCAGCTCATGGCAGCAGCTTTCCCTACTACCCCAGCAAGGCATTCGGCCAAAACCCACTCCGAGGGTTCCAGGGTACCGAGGAGCATTGCAAACGAGGCCAGCCCGTATGCGCGTCCCGGGTGGACCGAAGGTGCATCTCAGCCGTCTGTGCGCGCGTCCGGCCACGCGTGCTTGGCAATTTTGCTCGTATGCGCAGTTTTCCCTCAAGCCGGAATGCGCCCGTGTGCCCAACCTTGCCAACTGCGGCCAACCGCAGCCAACCGCGGCCAACCACAGCCAAACCAATACAACCACAGCCAACCGCAGCCATGGGTGCCTAGCAACTGCATCGAGCCTTACAACCTATAAATAGTCTTGAGGGGCTATAGTGTGGGGCATTCCAAAGCGTCAAGTAATCAGTGTAAAATCCTCTTGTGAGGGTTGGCCTTAGGGCTTGGGCTAGGGAGAGCCACATCAAGTTCTCACTAGATTGGGCTAGTAAGAAGATTTCCTCCTCTGCTAGATTAGACTATTAGGGGTTCCCTCCGAATACTTAGTGGATTGGGCTAGTGCGGGTGGCTTGTTATGCCCCACTAGATTTAGTTGTCTACATTTGTACTTTGTTCATTTGCATTCAAGTTAAATCAAAAGCCACTTTGCTTTCATTTTTCATTCGTCTGAGTGAATAATCCAACCAAACCGAGCGTAGGAATTTGTTGTCACTTCCAATTCCAATGAGCAAAACCTTGGTGCTACCTTCCAATCGGTCCACGACAGCATTGCAACCCGGCATGAAGCCAAGAAGCAATGGTGTGGGGCTTAGTCGTGAGGCCCCATCATTATTCGTGCTTCATTGAGATAAATATCTCAAAAGGTAATGCTGTACTTGAACTTTCTTTTATCAAGGCAACATCTTTAAATTTCTTCCTTGAAAAGATGGAGTCCAGAGAGAACTCAAACACCCACCAGCAGCGGATCGAGGCCTTGGAAGGCCACTCAGTGTAGCTTGGCAGGGCATTGGAAACCCTATCCAATACCTTAGCCGAGAAAAGAAGAGTAGAGATGAGAAGGGAGACTAGTGCAAACTTAGAGAGGTTAGAAAGAAGAATGGAAGAGAGAGTGAGAGAAAAAAATCCAAGGAAGAGGCCTTGGTCGCATGGCTCAAGGCAGGGCCAGACAAGAGAAGAGAGAGAGAGTGAAGGAGGCAGTGGGTCGGCAAACGATCAATGGGACTATGGCACGAGAGAAAACAGGAGACTGAGAAGTAGAGTTGAAGGACCTGGAGTAGTGTTGGAGAGATGGGTCGAAGAAAATCAAGAGGGTGTGAGGCAAGAAGAGTATTACGGGGAGAAAATCATGGCCGAAGAAGAACCCTTCCATGCTCAAAGGCCTTATGGCCGGAGAGAGCACATGGTGAGGAGGAGAGGAGTACGGAATGAAGGCCACGGGGGTCCTTGTCCTAGAGAGCGAGGGTTTAGGAAACCCAAAATTGATTTTCCAAGGTTCAGCAGGGGAGACCCGTATGAGCGGTTAGATTAAGCGGATCAGTACTTTAATGTATATGAAATGCCAAGAACTGATCGAGTAACCTTTGCAAGCTTCCACTTAGAAGGTAGGGCAAACTGATAGTGGAGTTAGATCCGAGCCCTGTATGACAAGGAAGAAAGGAGAATAGGTTGGACAACCTTTGTAGATGAATTCATAACACGATGGGGACCTTCCTCCATTGTCAATCATCACGGTCAACTTGCCAAACTCAAACAAGAGGGCAAGGTCCAAGGCTACATCGATAAGTTTCGGTAGCTGCAAATAATGGTCAGCGAATAGTCTGAGGAAGCCTTGCTTGGGACTTTTATTGACGATCTCAAACCATGGCTGGCCAAAGAGATAAAGGTCAAGCAGCTAGCTAGGCTGTAGGAGGCAATGCGCATGGCAGAGATCTTTGATCGAAGCTATAAATCAGAGCAGTGAATGACCAAGGATGGAGCAGACAACAAGTTCACTAAATTCTAACCAACCAAGGCAAATTTCAGAGGAAAAGAGGCCACTACATCCAGTAGCAAGCAATAGCTAGTCAAGAAGCTCACCTAAGAGGAGCTTCAAGACCGCATAAAGTGTGACCTCTATTTCAAATGGGGACAAATGGAGCCGTGAGCATCACTGCAAGTCTGGCCAGGCATATCTGCTGGACGTGGGCAGTGAGGAGGAAACTGAAAATGCCGTAGATACAGATGATAGCATCAGTAGCCTATAACCTACAGAAGTAACCAAGGAGACCAAAGAGAGAGATGAAGTCGAGTTATCCCTACACGCATTGTCAGGAGTGCAGCAGCCTTCAACTATGAGGCTCATGGCATGGATCGGCAAGCACGAGGTATCATTATTAGTTGACAATGGATCTTCTCATAACTTTATAAATTCTGGAATACTAAAAAGAGTAGGCTTGAAAAGAGAAGCCATGGTGCCGTTTGATGTAAAAGTGGCAAGCAGCGAAAGTTCACATGCGAGTAGATTGTCAAGGAAGTCCGACTGAATGTACAAGGGGTCCGAATCAAAGCAGACCTACATGTGCTTTAACTTGTTGGGCTAGATGTAGTCCTTGGTAATACATGGCTACAGAGTTTGGGCAAAGTAGTCACTGACTACAACTCTATGACCATGGAGTTCAAGATCGGGAGACAAAAGAAGCGGTGGACAGCAACTTGTAGCAAAGAGGTGCGGCCTTGCGAGGCCAATGTGCTGGAGCGATGGTGCTGAGGTGGAGCTAACTTCTTCGCTATATTGTTGACCAGCCACGACCAAGAGGACAACTCTTGACCACAGTTGGGCATGGAGTTGGAGGCACTACCTTTGCAAATTCGGCGCCTACTGGAGGCACATCGGGGTGTCCTGGAGGAACCCACATCCTTACCACCAAAGTGGACCTTCGACCACCCCATTAGGTTGAAGGATGAATCCAAGCCCATCAACGTTCCACCATACCGGTACGCACATTACCAAAAGAATAAAATTGAAAAGCAGGTGGACACTATGTTGAAACAAGAGCTAATCCGCCAAAGTTCAAGTCTCTTTTCTTCACCAGTCCTTTTGGTGAGGAAGAAAGATAGACTGTGGCACTTCTGCACCGACTACAGGGCCTTAAACAAGGCCACTATCATGGATCGATTCTCTATCTCGACCGTGGACGAAATGCTTGATGAATTACCCGGAGCAAAGTATTTCACATGGTTGGATCTAAGGGACGGTTACCATTAAATACGGATGTATAAGACAACCTTCCATACTACTTGGGGCACTAAGAATACTTAGTCATGCCGTTCAGCATGTGCAATGCACCGTCAACTTTCCAAGCGGCTATGAAGGAAGTGCTCTGACCATATTTACGAAGGTTCGTAATAGTTTTCTTCGATGATATTTTGGTTTATTCTAAAACCATGGACGAGCACTTGCAGCACCTGAATCGAGTCCTACAAATCTTGGAAGAGAATCACTTTCATATCAAGCCTTCCAAGTGTGCTTTCATTCAAGAAGAATTAGAGTACCTCGGGCACATTGTCTTTAGAGATGATGTGTAAGTTGATCAAAGGAAGATCAAGGCTATGACTGACTGGCCTCTATCGAAGGACATCTCAGCCTTAAGGGGATTCCTTGGGCTAACTGGATACTACCGGTGGTTCATGCAGCACTATGGGTTGATTACAAAGCCACCAATCAACATGTTAAAGAAGGGTGAATTCCAATGGTCCAATGCAGCAAGAGAGGCTTTCGACAACCTTAAGAGGGCCATGACGTAGACCCCGGTGCTGGCCCTGCCAGACTTCAGCAAAATTTTTGAAGTATATACCTACGCAAGCAGCGAAGATACTGGGGCTGTTCTTGTGTAGGAGAAGAGATCGTTGGTCTACATCTCCAAGGCTTTGGGGCCAAGGAAGAGGGCTTGGAGTACCTATACAAGGGAGCTACTGGAATAGTTCACGCGGTGAAGGCATGGAGGCCCTACCTCTTAGGGAGACGCTTTACCATCATCACAGACTAGCAGGCATTGCGGCATCTCCTACACCAAAATATCGTAACACCTGAGTAGGAAAAGTTCCTTATCAAACTGCTGGGATTTGAGTACGATATAGTATACCAGCCGGACAAAGAGAACAAGGTTGTAGATGCCCTATTCCGAAAAGAAAACAACCAAATTCTATAGGTCGCAGAAGAAGATGGACAGTAGACTTGTGCTACTATCAGCAAAGCAGATTGGCGGATTTGGGACCAGATCCGCTAAGCCACTAAGTTGGATGCTCGAGCCCAAGAGATCCTGGAGAAAATTGAAGCATCTTCGGGTGGTGCGGCCAACTTCAAGCTAAGGGACGGACTGATCTATTAGAAAGGTAACATTTATGTTCCTGACGTTCCCAATCTGAGAAAGAGCATCTTAGACCACTTCCATAACAGTAGGGAAGGGGGTCATTTAGGCTGGCTTCGCAACTATTTGCGTGTGAAGCATTTTTTCTTTTGGAAAGGACTGAAGCAATAGGTCAAAACTTTGGTGGCTGAATGTGACACATGCCAAAAGATCAAATATAACCCAAAAGCACCTCCGGGACTGTTGCAGCCACTTCCCGTACCGAGCCTTATATGGGAGGATTTGTCCATGAACTTCGTAGATGGATTGCTAGCAAGCAATGGCTACAATGTGATCATGGTGGTCGTGGATCGGCTAAGTAAGTATGCACATTTTATTTCCCTCAAACATTCTTACACAGCCAAATCCGCAGCCAAAGCATTTGTGGAAATGGTGGTATGGCTACATGGAGTGCCGAGGAGCATCCTCATGGACCGGGACAAAATCTTCATGAGTACCTTTTAAAAGGAACTGTTCATGCTGCAAGTAAGGCTACAAATAGGTCGGGTCGACCCGCGACCCGACCCGAATTTTAGGACCTGCGGGGCTGGGTCGGATCCTAAATTTGGACCTGTTCTCTTTTTCGGGTCGGGTTGGGTCCACCCAATCTCGACCCGGGACCCGAACCCGATCCGACCCGACCCATTTTTTTTTGGGTCAGTTTTTTTTAGACACACAGGCCGGCAGGTCCACGGGCCGCAGCGGCAGGCCCGCAGCCCGCAAGGAAATGGGTGATATATAAATCTTTCGCTTCCTCCCTTTTTTGCTCCCGTGCGGCTGTGCCCCAGATCTTGAGCTGCGGTGAAGGATCCTTTAGAGAAGAGTAGACCGCTTTTGTGCCCGGTGCCCTAGATCTTCCGACTTTTGGCTCCCCATTCTGCGGATCTCCCTCTCTCCATCCTTCGGCGTCCCAAGGTATGTCCCTCCATAATTTTTTTTAACATAGGCCGGGAGGAGGTTCCGGCGAGGGGGGCTTATCTTGTAATAGGGCAACGACGCCGGACTTGAGGGAGAGGGAGAGGGAGAGGTGGGGGTCGTCGGGGATAGTCGGGAGATTTGGAGGAGGGTCATGTCACACTTGAGGAGCATCATTTGGGCCACACTTGGGAAAAATCCAGTCGTCTGGGAAGTAGGGGGATGATTGTTTATTTATTTAGGAAGTTGTTTAATTTTTTTGTGTTTGCTTTTTTTTTCTCTTTATGCTTGCTAGTTGTTCGCTTTTGTTTCTGTGGGGAAGTTCTAAAATAAACACCCTTGTTTGTTTAAAGAATCATGTCAAAAGAGTTTAAGAGAAAAGGCTGGACGATTAATAACTTGCTTTGTTGAGTCTATCTTTAAGACTAACCTCTACTCGAAATTCTTGAAAGAGTAGGATCACATCATCCATGAAGGATAGTTATTGTTAAAGCTTAGAGTCTCGAGTCTCAACTTTATGCTTTCTTTTCTAGATGGTAAAACGAAAATTGAGATTAATTCATAAAGAGCACGTAATCACAACTCTGTAAAAAATTTGGGAGAAGTTCTTGAAAGTTTCAGATTTTAGAAACTTAAACGAGGCATGTATATAGTTGTGATTACATCTGGTATTATATAGCTGTGATTGTGTCTTAATATGTGATTGTGACGTTTTAAGTATTTCATTTTGTTCTTTTTTACTAAAATGTTTGTTTCTCAGAAAATCTAGAGAACTTGTCATTGGATACATTTTCCTTGAATTTTTGTCTTTATATAAATTTGAAGTATTTGTTACTTATTCAGTTATTTGTCATAGGTATACATCGTTATTAAGCCGTTAATTGTTCTCATTCCATAAATTTGCATTTTATGCTCATACATCTTTATTGAATTCTATGCAAAATAGGTTAATATTTACAATAGATAGCAATGAAAACATGGCTAAAGTTTCAAGTGTACTTCGTTGGAGAAGTTCTCAAGCTATAGAGCCTTCTAATACAAATAGCTCTAAAGCGAACAAAAAAAGAAGGTCGGAGATATGAAATCATTATTGTGAAGTAGAAAACCAAAAAGACAAGGCTAGATGCAATTATTGTCATTTTATTTTTTCAGCTGATCCTAAAAATGGGACAAGTCATCTTCACAAACATACAAATATTTGTAAGACAAAAAAATATCATGATAAGAAACAAAAAATATCAATAGGCATTGTGACTTCAGAAGATGGTGTTCCATTGAACGAGTTAGTTTCCTATTCATTTGATCAGGAAAGAAGTCGTGAGGACCTTGCAAGGATGGTAATTCTATAAGAGATGCCATTTACAACAGTTGACATCCAGCCTTTCAGATGTTTATTAGAAATTTTAGAACAGAATTTCATATTTTTTCAAGGACAACATTGTCTTCTGATTGCTTTAAAATTTATGAAAAGGAAAAATGAAGACTTGAAGATTTGTTCAAGATGAACTGTGGCAGAATCAGCTTAACATCGGACATGTGGACATCAAATCAGACATTGAGATGCATGTGTCTCATTGCATATTACATCACTAATGATTGGAAACTGAAGAAGCATATTATCAATTTTAAGTTGGTTCCTTCACCACATATGGGCTTAGTCATTAGTGATGCTATAGCTAATTGTATTTTATCTTGAAATATTGAGAAAATGTTGGATTCAATCACTCTTGATAATTTGTCAGCAAATACAGTTGTAGCAACAGAACTTCAAAAATAATTTAGAAAATATTTACTTTTGGATGGTAAATTATTTCATGTGCGTTGTTGTGCACATTTTCTTAATTTGATTGTGAAGAATGGGTTGAAAGTAGTGGAGGGTGCTATTTATAGGATCCGCGAGGCTGTTAAATATATAAAATCATCTCAAGGAAGGTTGGAATTGTTTATGGGAATTGTGAAACAATTCAAGATGAATGGTGAGAAAAGGATATGCATAGATGTACCTACTCGTTGGAATTTTTCATGTTAAATGTGCTATACAATTCAAGGATGTATTTATGTGACTTGTGGCCCAGGATCCTAATTTTGAAGATGCGCCAACTAAGGAAGATTGGTCTCAAGGCATCATTATTTGTAACTTCTTAAAGGTTTTTCATCCTATAACTGAAGTTTTTTCGCAAACAAAAAAATCCAACTGCAAATTTGTATTTCTATGAAATTTGGAGAATTAATATGATCTTGATTGAAGAATCTAGGAGTTCAAATGCAGTTGTGATGATGATGGCTTTAAAGATGCAAGAAAAATTTGACAAGTTCAATTTCTACAACATTTATAAATTTTATCATGTACCAATTGTACTAGTGCTTTAAAACTTTGAGATTTTTAATTTTGTACTTTTTTCATTTGTAGATGTTCCACCTCCTTATACAAAATATAAGGTTGAAGATTACGAAACTATTGTTATTATTAATACCGATGATTAGCTTATGCTAATAAGTAGTAACAATCATCTTCATTATTATGTTTACATTTGAATTCTCTGATTTGCATCCATGTCTTCTTATAATTCAACTGGTGTGGGTTCAAGATAAAGTAGGTTTCTTTATAAAGCACAACCCATCCTTTGAATGTTATTTTATTATGTGGAGCCATGTTTCTTTATAAAGCAGGTTCAGGATAAAGAAAGGCATATGAGAAATTTATGATTCCATGTGTTCAAGTCAAAAGGATGTATATATTGCATGACAACCTGTTTACATAATCAGCAAAGACAACACATCACACCCTGCTACCAACCTGTTTGCATGAAACTTCGAAGCTCCTGCACAAACATAAAAGTGTACTCATTGATGCTTAAACTTTATAATTTTATAGTATAATGATCGTAAACTAATGTTGCTTCTTTGCTTTATGCAGGATGCTGGTAATCGATCTTAACTGATGTTCTTGATTGTTTTTGCCGAGCGGATGATCATTTAGCTGTGGTCGAATGGATGGAGAAAATTATGGTTCATTATGCATGTTCTTAGTTATGTAATTCTAAAATTCACTGAACATGATGTTGATGCTGTGATGCATCCTTTTGGATTGTCATATTGAGTAGAATTTTGTTGTGATGTTGTAAATTGTAATGCTGTGATGCTAATACTATGATCGTTTGTTTGGATTGTCATATGGGGTTGAATTTTGCTTTGAAAAATCCTGTAAGAAGAAATATATCCTGGCATCTCAAGAGATGAAGTTAATTTTGTAATGCGGGAAGATGAAACCAGGTTTGATTATTTATGAATAGCAATTGCAACAGTGTTCACCTGTTCAAATGTTTATGTTTTAGATGGAAAGTTAAACCTGTTCAAATGTTTTAGATGCAGGAACCTGTAGTCTAAATGTTGGGCAAGTTGATTTTGTTTTAATCTGTGTATTTTATGCTCAATGTGAGGTATAATAATATTTCTATCTCTTTAATCAGTGGAAAGATGATCGCATTGATGCTTGGGACCCAGACTCGACCCGAATGATCCATCGGGTCTAAATTTGTAGGCATGGACCCGACCCGGTTGAAAATTAGGATCCGAACAAAAAATCGGATCAGATCGGGGTCACTCAGGATCCGACTCGACCCGACCCATTTGCAGCCCTAGCTGCAGGGAAGCAAGATGAAATACAGTTCCTCATACTACCCGCATATAGATGGACAGACGGAGGTCACCAACAGGACTCTACATATCTGCGCTGTTTCTGCCATAAGCAACAAACATGAAGGAAAGATTATCTTACATGGATGAATTCTGGTATAACACTTTCCATCACTCTTCTATTAAAATGAGTCCTTTTGAGTTAGTTTATGGGAGGCCTCCTCTACTGTTAACTTCTTATGAGAGAGGCACGGCCAAAAGCAACGAGGTTGATTTAGATGTTCGGCACACTTAGACTTCTTTTGGCACAAGCCCAAGATTATTGGTTGCAGCTTATCTTGAAAATGGCACAAGAAGGAGGTTGGCTTCTTCATTGGAATTCTTGAACAATCAAGGGGATTACTGGCTGCAGCTTATCCCTTTGGTTGGCCAAGTTGATCAACACTCACAAGATGCGCATAGAGAGAAAAGCTTGCTGATTTGATTCCAAAAAAGAAACACAGAGATAATCTAAGGAGGGTTGATTTACCCAACCTTAGCCTAAGCCCGAAGGCCGAATATAAAAGGCACAATGCCTTCCTAAGCCTTTCGGCTGACTCACACTCTTGGTGGAAAAAACAATACTTCAAAGGGATGATAGACTCTTCCCAACCTAGGCCTTATATAGGCCTTGGCAAGGACTTATGCAGAATTTGAAAGCAATCAAATTTGAATTTAAAATTGAAATGCAAAGGGAAAGGGGAGGGCGACATGTGGCATGTGTGGTTGCTTGGATGGAGTTGCCGAGCGCAATCTTTGGGCTTGATTGCTGCTGTTATTCAGTTGCAAAATTTTAAATTCAAATTTTAAATTTGAATTCAAATGTTTGCTCGTTGGTGCATGAGTTATTGTTTGTTGGTTGAGTTGAATGCAACTTGATCCTTGGCTATGGTTTTCTTGGATGCAATTATTAAGTTGCGGAATTTGAATTCAAATTTTGAATTTGAATTCAAATTCAGAATTTGAATTTGAATGTTTGCTGGTTGGCATATGAGTTGTTGCTTGTTGGCCGAGCTGAATGCAGCTTGATCCTTGGCGGCAGTTTTGTTGGCTGTAGTTATTAGGTTGCAAAATTTGAATTCAAATTTTAAATTTGAATTAATTTGAATTCAAATTCAAATAATTGCTGCTGGATTTGATACGCCACATTGATGTGGCATAATTCTCGGCTTTAATTGCTGCGGTGCTTGATAACCGCATAATTCGAATTCAAATTTGAATTTAGGCAGTTGTTAGGGGTTGACGGCATTGTGCTATCAGTCCAACGGAATGTGGACATGATTAGCACGCATATGGGAGCATGCGGATGATATGTGCGGCAGATGCGTGTGAGCGTGCGTGCGTACGGACTGGCCCGTTGGTGCGGGCGGGCGCATTGGGGCCGCGCTCGCCGGGGCTGCCCTTGGTTCGGCTGGGCTTGGACTAGCCTCTAAGGAACTTAACTATCCAAAATCAGTTCGTCCGCCGAAGATGTACTCATCAGAGCCTTTGTGCATGCAATGAATCTCGCTTGGCTTGGTGCCTTCATGGTGAAATTTGATGGGGTCCTCATTACTCCCCTTTCCTTGAAAAATATCCTTGTCCTCAAAGATATGGTTGAGGTACCGTTGGGCCACATCTTCATTATGGCTCTCTCTCATGGCTTCTGTCTTTAGCATGCTGCTCCAATAGATCAACCCTTGCCAAGTCTTCATCCTTTTCCAATAAAAAAGGTGCTTCACTTGGATGTAGAAGTGAAGTCTTCTTGGATATCCTCCTTCTTTGTGGTTCGAAAAGTGCCCAAATATGTCCCTGCTGAAGTTAGGAATAATAGCCATATGGACATACCGTATGTAGAAGATCAACCCTTCTTGTATTTTGAATGGTGCAACCCTATCAGCAGTTGCTTCAATTCTTTTGCGGATTTCTTGTGCCCGGACATCAAGGTTGATTGCCTCTTGGTCATGGTCACAAGCCTGCAAGTTGTTGTTGCTAATTGTTGCACCAACATGATCTTCCATCTACGTGGTGATCTCCTGTTTCAAGCCTCCTGCATCAGCCACCCCACATCGTTGGGCTTCTTCATGGCTTGTTGTTGCAGGTTCTGTTGTAGCATCCTCCTCTTTGTTGTAATTGTCCAGCATGTTTTCTTGGCCGGGGGCTTGATGCTCTTCCCGGAAGAGTTTCTCGACCTCCATTGGCTGCTGGTTGTGGATGTGTCCAACACTTCTATGCCACTCGATGTCGCCTGTGGTTGCAAGGATTTGGTGTTCTTGTTGCTGCAGCTTGGGAAGTCAAGTGTAGGTTTCCTTGGCCCCCTCTCCTGAAGCCGTGAACCCCTAAAATTACCCTCACCATCATTAGTCCTTCGACTTCTCCTCCACCTATCCATGTAGTCTCTTTGGCCATAAGGTCTTCGAGCATGGAGAGGCTCCTCCTCCGACTCGGTCTCCTCATCATAGTAAACTCTATCTCTCCTACTCCTATCCATGTGGGTTCTTCGGCCATAAGGCCTTCGAGCATGGAAAGGCTCCTCCTCAGACTCAGACTCCTCTATCCATTTTTCTAACACCACTCTTCTTCCTTCTATTCTTCCTCACCTCATGTTCTCCCTCATATTTTTCCTCATGTTTTGCCTAGGGCCATCATCATCATCACTCTCACATACCATATCTGGTCCTGCCGTGAGGCATGCAACCTAGGCACTTCTCCATGAGTCCTCCTACTCTCTCTCTCTCTCTCTCTCTCTCTCTCTCTCTCTCTCTCTCTCTCTTTTACTCCACCAACTCTCTATCTTCTCTTCTCTTTTCTTGCTCCCTTTTTCTTTCTTTCCTATCTCTCCTTATATCAGCCATGAGATTATTAAGGTTTAGCAATACCTTGTTTCGATGGGTTGAAGTCTCCTCCCAAGGTTCAGCCCGCTGGTGGTAAGAAGTTGGAATTGAACCTTTTATCTCCAACTTGGTTGTTGACTCTATCTAGGTTTGATGTGGACCGACCCAAATCAGATGGAGACTGGCTGGGATGCTTCAATCAACCTCGGCCCCAACCAGAATTCTTTCTGCTACTATAGATTTGGCCTTGCAATCAGCCACGGTCCACAACAAAATTTCTTCTTTTTTTTTTTCAAAATCCAACAGATTTTCAAATTTCAAAATTCAAATTGTCTTCAATTTGAGGGATTTCCAAATTTGGACCATCAAGTGCTGATTCGGCATAAATGCAGAATTTCAAACTTCCGCCAGATTTTAAATTTCAAATTTCAAACACCGATCGCTCAAATGGATTTTGAAAAAAACTTCCGACCTATAGTCGTCACCCAACGAATGAGTCGATCATGCCTTATGCTTCAACCCACAATTGGCCTCCAATCCCCCAAGGTATGGGGTTTACAAATCAGAAAAAAAAATTTACAACTTGCAAGTCACTCACCCCAAGGCCTTAGACACAACATTTGCTCTCTGAATCACTGTAGTTGAAAAATGGCATAAGGTACTACCAGTAGCCTTCCTTTATGTCGTCCCTAATTTATCCTACAGCAAAATAGTTGGGAAGGAGCACAAGGTACTATTAGTAGCCTCCCTTTGTGCTGTCCCTAACTGAACAAAACAAGGATTGAGGTCCCCTTTACAAGTTTCTCCCTTCTCACAATATAATATTCAGATCTCACAATCAACTCTAAATACTCAGCAACACATTCCCATGCAATCGATAATGATATTGAATTTTAAAGATAACCATTCTACACAAAAGATAAAACATGTACAGCTCTTTTGATAATGTAGATCTAGTAGTGTAGGTGCGGCGTTACCTTCAGAGATCCTCCTCTCAAGGCTCTCAATGAAGCACCAAATTGGTGGGGTGCGTCGGTCGGCCGCGCCCACACCACTAGAGTTTCTTTGCTCCTTGGCGTCCGCCCTTGGATTTGGTAGTGCCACCTCGACCGAGGGTAGGCAATGCCGAGTTGATTTGGATATTCGACACACTTAGACTCCTTTTGACACAAGCCCAAGATTACTAACTGTAGCTTATCTTGAAAATGGCACAAGAAGGAGGTTGGCTTCTTTCTTGGAATTCTTAAACAATCAAGGGGATTAACTGGCTGCAGCTTATCCCTTTGGTCGGCCAAGTTGAATCAACACTCACAATATGCGCATAGAGAAGAAAGCTTGCTGATTTGATTCCAAAAGAGAAATACAGAGATAATCTAAGGAGGGTTGATTTAACCAATCTTAGCCCAAGCCCAAAGGCCGAATACAAAAGGCACAATGCCTTTCCAAGCCTTTTGGCCGACTCACACTCTTGGTGGAAAAAATAATACTTCAAAGGGATGATAAACTCTTCCTAACCTAGGCCTTACATAGGCCTTTACAAGGACTTGAAATGCAAAGAAAAAGGGGAGGGCGACATGTGGCGTTCGTGGTTGCTTGGATGGAGTTGCCGAGGGCAATCCTTGGGCTTGATTGCTGCTGTTATTTAGTTCCAAAATTTTAAATTCAAATTAGAATTTGAATTCGAATGCTTGCTGGTTGGCGCATGAGCTGTTGCTTGTTGGCCGAGTTGAATGCAGCTTGATTCTTGGCTATGATTTTGTTGGCTGTAGTTATTAAGTTGCGGAATTTGAATTCAAATTCAGAATTTGAATGTTTGCTTGTTGGCCGACTTGAATGCAGCTTGATCCTTGGTGGCGGTTTTGTTGGCTGCAGTTATTAAGTTACAGAATTTGAATTCAAATTCTAAATTTGAATTAATTTGAATTCAAATTCAAACGATTGTTGATGGATTTGATCTGCCATGTTGGCGCGGCGTAAGCCTCGGCTTTAATTGCTACGGTGCTTGATGGCTGCAAAATTCAAATTTAAATTTCAATTTAAGTAGATGTTGGGGGCTGACTGTGTTGTGCTGGCGGTCCAATAGAATGATGGGCATCATTGGCGCGCGCGTGGGCGCACGCGGATGATATGAGCGGCAGATGCGTGCGTGTGCGCGTGTGTACAGACTGGCCTATCGGTGCAGGTGGGCGCGTTGGGATCGTGCTCGTCGAGGCTGTCCTCGGCTCGGCTAGGCTTGGGCTAGCCTCTAAGGAACTCAACTGCCCGAAATCAGTTCATCCGCCGAAGATGTACTTGTCCAAGCCTATGTGCAAGCAATGAATCTCGCTTGGCTTGGTGCTTTCATGGTGGAATTTGATGGGGTCTTCATCAGCGCGCTCTTGTCCGAGTGCGCAACCTATAAGTTTCTACGTGCCCACCCAGCCGCACGCGCTGGCCAAACAAGGCAACGGCCAAGCTCGCAACCCACAAGCTTCTATGCGCCCTTCCAGCCGTGTGCCCCTTTGCGCGCAATCTTGTCCAATCTGCGGGCCAGTTGCCAGTGCATCTACGCTTGCGGGCCTGGCATGTCTTGGTCAAGCATGGCAAGGATATCCGCGCGACAGCAGTGCACAGGCCATGACAACAGCCTTCCCAACTACCCCAATAGGGCATTCCTTCCCTACTACCCAAACGAGGCATCCAGCCAAAGATACCCCGAGGGTTCCAAAGTACTGAGGAGCATTGCAAACTGGACGACCCCAATAGGACATTCCTTCCCTGCTACCCCAGTGGGGCATTCGGCCAAAGCTCATCTCGAGGGTTCCAAAGTATCGAGGAGCATTGCAAACCGGCCGACAGCAGCTCACGGCAGCAACTTTCCCTACTACCCTAGCAGGGCATCCGACCAAAAGCCATGAGGATGATAGTGTTATTTCGATGATTAACACAACCATTGAGGAAATATCAAATTAATAATACAATTTAACGTGATACATCACTAATGAATACGACACCTTCGATACATTCATGATATATTAAGAGAATGAGATCAAGACGGATTAACAACGAGATAAAATTTGTAGTAGAAAAGGGATAGAGAACTCTTAATTCTAATTCAGCAAAGTTTCAAGTGAAATATACTCTTAAGGGCAAAACAGTGATTTTCATTGTTAAGAGTATGTAGCACTATCGTGGCATACACTCAAAATTGCTTGAAATATGTTTCATTGATTATATGAATTAGTCTAGCCTTAAGATGCAGGAAAGTGTGGATTGAGTCGACCCCAAGCTAAATGGAGTCGACCCTGGCACACCATGGAACCTCTGGCACACCCCTGCAAAAATGGTACAGATGAACAGTAAGTGGAGTCAACCCCATGTATTTTTGAGCCGACCCCAAGTGAGGAGCCGACCCCAAAGAACCTTGAGCCGACCCCAATTTGAAGCCTCAAGAAAACAACTCTCTGAAATTCACTGAGAGGGCTGACCCCAAGATTCCTTAAGCCGACCCTAGCTGGAGCCGACCCCAGGAACACTTGAGTCGACCCCAATGGAGCCGACCCCAACTGAACATGAGTCGACCCCAAGGTTATGTGTTCAAAATCATGTCTCTGGGTCGACCCCAATGAAACTTGAGTCGACCCCACTGTAGCATGGGTCGACCCCAAGAAAGCTTGAGTCGACCCCAGTGAAAACAGCCGAAAATATAAGGTTCTGTGATTCTTGAGAAGGTCGACCCCATTGTAGCAGGGGTCGACCCCAAAGAAAGTTGGGTCAATCCCAGAGGAAGTTGAGTCGACCCCAAGTCTGATGAACAGTAAGTTGAGTCGACCCCAGAAAAGTTTGGGTCGACCCCAGCACGGGTAAGGGCATAACGGCTAGTTCTGCAGAAGTGCTTTTTGACCTTCCAACGGCTAGTAATTGATAGTTTTTCAAATCTAACCAATGGGGAGTGACCAATAGAGGTGGGCAAGTATTTAAAGTGACACTATTCATCAGAGGAAGCATCTTTTGCCAAGAAATCAAAGTTCATTCAAGAAAAAGCAAGCCCTAGCATCCTTCATCAAGGTTCTCCATTTAAGTCTCAAAAAGGAGGTGGTTGAGCAATCTGAGTGTGCATTCAACAGCTCCACCAAACCATTGTGAAGTGAAGGGACCTTGGCAAAGAAGAGAAGAGCATCCTCAAAACGATAACTATTTTCTCATCTCTTCTATTAGTGTAAAATTGTTATATTTGCTCTTCTAAGAGTTTCAAACTCTTTCTTCTTTATTACTTTGTAAGGTTTGTTGGTGAGCCCGTAAAATCAATGGTGAAGGTTTGTTGGTGAGCCCACAAAACCAACATAGATTTTTGGTAATCCCGAAAAACTAAAGTGTAAAGATTTTTGGATTGTGAGCCCGAAAAATAATCCAACTATGATCCACGGGATTATAGTGAATTTCTAAGGGAACGCTTGGGAAGTGAACGTAGGTGCTTAGGAAAGCACCGAACCACTATACTTCTTGTGTGTTTGTATTGTGTATTATTCTAACTTCACTACATGCACTCAATTAATATTAACTAAACCACTCACTCATCAATTGATTTAATTAAAGGATTAAAAATTTAGAAAAACCAATTCACCCCCCTCTTGGCTTGTCACCTTGGGCAATAAGTGGTATCAAAGGCAGGTTCTTTCATAGTATTTATTGATCTCATGATCAAGAGTCAAAGATCATGACAACCTAAGTAAGATGTTCTATGAGCGAGGGGCAATCCACAAATAGACCTCCTCTGTTTAATGGCACTAATTACACATATTGGAAAGCTAGGATGAGGATATTCATTCAAGCTCTAGATTATGACTTATGGAATATCATAACTAGAGGACCACACACATCCACAATTAGTATAGAGGGCACAATCATTCCTAAACCAGAAATAGATTGGAATGAGAGTGATAGAAGAATGCTAAAGCAATGAATGTACTTTACTGCTCACTAATGTAAGTGAATTTATTAGAATATCTACATACATCTCCGTGAAAGAAATTTGGGATAAACTAGAGATTACACATGAAGGAACTAATCAGGTTAAAGAGTCAAAAATAAATATATTAGTACATAGGTATGAATTGTTTAAAATGGAATCCACAGAGTTCATAACTAAAATGTTCACTCGATTCATGGAAATCATAAATGAACTAAAGAGTTCATGAAAGTTTTATACTAACTCTGAACTAATGCAAAAAATTCTCAGGTCACTACCAAGAGTTTGGGAGGCCAAGATAACTGCAATTCAAGAAGCAAAGGACCTCAATACACTACAATTGGAAGAACTTCTAGGATCACTCATGACCCATAAGTTGACCATGAAGCAAAACTCAGAAGAGGAGGTCAAGAAAAAGAAGACCATTGCCTTAAAGTCTATGACTCTAAAACAGAAAATTGAATCAGAAGAGTGTGATGAGGAGGAGGAATATGATGAAGAAGGAATGGCTATGCTCGCAAGAAAATTAAAAAATTTATGAGAGGGAAGAAGAAATTTCATAAAAGAAAGCCCTTCCTCAAAGGTAGCCCGAGCAAGAAAAAGGGAAAGGACAAAGAAAAGGAAAGGAAATGCCAATTTGCTATGAGTGTAACATGCCCGGGCATTTCAAGATAGATTGCCCGGAATTGAAATGGATGGCAAGAAAGCTTAAAAAAAGGAACCTCATGGCTGAATGGATTGAAAGTGAGTAGTCAAGTTCGGAAGAGGAAGATCAACAAGAGACGGCCCAAATCTGCTACATGGCCAATAACGATAAGGTAGATTCTGAACTTAAATGTGATTTTACAGTAGAAGAGTTATATGATGCATTTTTAGAACTTATGAAAGAACACAAGAAGCTAATCAATAAAAATAAAGTTCTAAAAGATGAAAATCAATCTCTTATCAAAGAAAAGCTGAATCTATCTAATGACTATGAAACATTAAGTAGGAAGTTTACTAATGAAACCAAAAGTCTAATTGTTGAAAATTTCAAGCTAAAAAAAGATGCAGAAAAATACAAATCCTTAGTGGACAAGTTTACACTTAGCTCAACTAAATTAAATATAATTCTTGATAGTCAAAAAGCTGTATATGATAAAGCTGGGTTAGGATATAAAACAAATAGGAAGCAAAAATACTTAAAGAACATATTTGTGAAAGCCAAAAATGAAAATATAACTTGTCATTGCTGCAATAAAGTAGGACACAAAGCATATGAATGTAATTTTAGAAAGTCCAACTATAACAAATTGAGTGATAAGAGTAAGCTAAAATTCAAGAAAATTTGGATTCCTAAAGGAACATCAAGTACTAACCCTAAAGGACCCAAAATAGTTTGAGTACCTAAAGCACATTCTTGATTTTGATTGCAGGAGTGTCTTACAGTTAATAAGAGGGATAGACGATGGTATTTAGATAACGGCTGTTTAAGACACATGACAGGTGATATAGAACAATTTGTCACTTTGGAATCTAAGGAAGGTGGAGTGGTAACCTATGGAGACAATGGAAAAGGACTTATCATTGGAAAGGGTAAAATTTATATTACTCCATCCACTTTTATAGAAAATATTTTATTAGTTAATGGTCTAAAACATAACTTACTTAGCATAAGTCAATTTTGTGATAAAGATCTTAAAGTCACATTTGAAGCCTCAGTATGCATAATCACAAATCCTAAAGATAATAGCATTGTACTTATGGGACATAGGCATGGAAATATTTATATGGTAGATCTTCATGATTTAGGCAAGAAAAATGGATTATGCTTAATCACTAATGAAGAAAGAAAAAGTGAAACAAGTTGGCTTTGGCACCGTAGACTAGGACATGCTAGTATGGACTTAATATCAAAACTAGTCAAAAAGGATTTGATAAAAGATGTGCCAAAATTGATTTTTTGAAAAAGACAAAAACTGTGGACCATGCTCATTAGGAAAGAAAACAAAATCATCTTTCAAATCAAAGAATGTAGTATCAACCACTAGGCCTTTTGAACTCATACACATGGATCTATTTGGGCCTACTAGAACTGCAAGTCTAGGAGGAAAAAGGTATGGACTAGTTATAGTAGATGATTTCTCAAGATATACATGGATTTCATTTCTTGCATATAATAATGAAGCATTTTCAGCATTCTTGAAATATTATAAAAATATCATAACTGAAAAGAAGCTTACCTTAATTGCAATTCGAAGTGATCATGGAACTGAATTTGAAAATCAACACTTTGAAGAATTTTGTAATGAAAATGGTATTTTCCATCATTTTTCAGCACTTAGAATGCCTCAACAAAATGGAGTTGTTGAAAAAAAAATAGGACATTGGCAGAAATGGCACGCACGATGTTGTGTGAGTCAAATCTTCCAAAGTACTTTTGGACTGAAGCTCTAAATACTGCTTGCCATATTTTTAAATTGTGTTTTAATACGTCCTATAACAAAGAAAACTCCTTATGAATTTTGGAAGAATAAGAAACCAACTGCTAAATATTTAAGAGTATTTGGGTGTAGACGTTTTATTTTAAACAATGGCAAGGAGGATCTAAGTAAATTTGATGCCAAGTCAGATGAAGGTATTTTCTTAGGATACTCTACTTCTAGCAGGGCATACAGAGTATTCAACAAAAGAACTCTTGTAGTTGAAGAGTCAATTAATATTATTTTTGATGAGTCTGATAGTGAGTTGATGCAAAAATAAAATTGTTCTCCCAAGTGCAGGAGAATCGCACAAGTAGTAAAATCTCGGAAGTCCGAGGTCGAATCCTCAGGGAACGATCTATAGATTATTAGTGTAATTTTTAGATATAATTTTCAGTTGAATAAATATGTAGATTAAGATGATGTTTTGATTTTCAGAAATTAAAAACAGAGAATAATAGATCAATGAACAAGGTTCAATCAAATAGAAATGGTTAGGGATCCGGAATCCCCCTTGATAATATTGCATTCAAGAATAAATCCTGCGATTCTTGATTAAGGATGTAAGAGTACAATAGGTCAAAATATGAAATATATTTTATGGACATATGAACTCTATTTCTAAGCATTCATCGTGCCTATTACATCAACGACAAATCAAATACTAAACCAGTCCATGTACCAATAAACATAAACCATTAAAAATCTATCTACAAAATAGTTATGCAAGAACCCATAACACATCAAAAATATAAATCAATAAGAGCAAAGGTTCAGAATTTACTTCAAAGAAAGCAATACATCAAAGGTTCCTCCAGCACCCTTCACCTAAGGAATCAGCCACTCATTTTACAAATTAGTCCCCCTTCCATTTTTTTCTTTTCTTTGGCCCGAAACAGAGTATCTCTTCTTTATTTCTTTTTTTCTTTTCTAATGGCTCATCCTCTGTTTCTACCGAATGGGAGTGGCTCTGTTTTTTTTTTTCCTTTGAATCTCGCAGAGGGCCTCCTCCTCTCACCCAGTCGAGAGGTCTATTTCAAGCTGGGATCGATCCCCTTCTCACATGCGGTGGAGATGAGCTGACCCGATGGATCTGGGGCGTGGATCGCGGGATCATGGTTGCTAGGATTCGGATGCTGGCTGGCCGTGAACGTGGCATGCAGGGAAGCTTCACAGAAGCCGGGATCTTCGGTAAGGGAGGAAGGCTGATCGCAGGAGGCAGCTGAGATCCTCTATGAACGTGGAAGCTTGGGGCTTGAACACTTGGGATCGGTTGGAATGCGCGTGGACTCGGAAGCGAGCTGATATTCTGGAAGATTGCAATCGCCATGGGATGCGGAAATGCTGGATTCGGATGGAGGTTTGGAGCCGGGATCACGGACACCTGCGGGATCTGGGAAGGAATCGCGCGGATGAAGCGGACGGGATGGACGTTGGAAGGCTTCACGAACGGCTGGGAGCTGATCACACGCGGACGCTGACCGATGGTGTGAACTGCGAATGAGGCGAAATCTGGGAGAAGCTTTGCGGGAGGTTGCGGACGTTGGCTCACGGACGCGGAGAAGATCTGGGCGAGGCTGGATCGTGGTGGATTTTGCACTCGGACGGCCGGAAACTTAGCTGGGATGCAGGATCTGCGAGGAAGACGGAAGGCTGGGAGCTGGGACGCGCGGGAGGATGCTGTGGATCACTCACGGAAGAAGAGGATGAGCTGCACGTGGGCTCCATCGGGCTGAGATGCACGGGCTTCTAGAAATTGGTTGCAGTGAACTGGCTGGCTGAACTTAGGTTCCTTCTAATGTGCAACTAGGGTTGAACCATTTAGTTAACTGCATCTTTTTGGACCCAATGCATATTTTAGCTTTGATTTATGATCACCTGTATCCAACAAAAATAAAATATTAATGCAGCACTGTTATCATTATTTGTTAGCAATAATGCTAATTTAAGTAATGTGTAGATCGCACTTTTGTGCTCTCATCATGAGTCTCCTAGGAGAGAAAGTACTTTTGATGATGATACAGAAATTATTGAGTTTGAAAAATTGAATCTTAATGACGTGCCAAATCAAGAAAAGGAAGATGATCGTGTGCCACCACAATCTCAAGACTTGCCAAAGGAATGGAGGTACGCACATGGACACCCTAAAGACTTAATCATTGGTGATCCATCTCATGGGGTAAGAACTCAATCCTCTCTTAGAAATTTAAATAACTATCTTGCTTTTGTTTCACAAATAGAACCTAAGACTTCTGAAGAAGCTAAGAATGACATAAATTTGATTAATGCTATGCAAGAAGAATTAAATCAATTCAAAAGAAGCAATGTATGGACATTAACTAAGAGACCAAAGCATAATTCTGTAATTGGAATAAAATGGGTTTTTAGAAATAAATTAGATGAAAATGGGGTAGTTATAAGAAATAAAGCTAGACTTGTAGCTAAGGGATACAATCAAGAAAAAGGGATAGATTTTGACGAAACATTTGCTCTCGTGGCTAGATTAGAAGCTATTAGATTACTTCTAGCTTTTGCATGCTTCATGGATTTCAAATTATATCAAATGGATGTAAAAAGTGCCTTCTTAAATAGTTATATAGAAGAAGAAGTATATATAGAGCAACCCTCTCGTTTTGAGAATCATGAATTTTTTGATCATGTATTAGATTACATAAGGCACTATATGGATTGAAACAAGCACCTAGGGCATGGTATGATCGACTTAGCAAATTTTTGTTAATGATTTCAGTAGATAAAATGTAGATAAAACATTTTTTCTCAAGAGAAAAGATAAAAATTTGCTAGTAGTACAAATATATGTAGATGACATAATTTTCGATGCTACTAATGATAGTCTTTGCAA